>NC_057798.1:499740677-499932056 GCF_018294505.1 Triticum aestivum
GCCTCCGCAGGAGGAATCCGCCTTGTCGTCATCGGACGACAAGGGTATGACGGCCTTGTGTCGGGGGCCTCTCCTGGCCCCCTGGTCCGCCGTCTTAGGCCCCCATCCTGTCTGGATAGGGCGGCCTCTTCTTCTTCTCCTTCTTCCCCTTTGGGGGAGGAGTGCGCCTCGTCGTCTTCGGACGAGGCTTGCGCAGCCTTACACCGGGAACCCTTTCGGGTCCTCGAGGCCTTCTTATTGGCCTTCTTCTCCGGTCCCTTGTAGGGCGCCGAGACTAGCATCTCCGTCAGGAGAGCATCAGTTGGGCTCTCCGGCAATGGAGCCGGACAATCAATCTGCTCTGCTGTCTCCACCTAGTCCTGAACAAATACGCATGATTACTTAAAGGTTTCCCCACAGATATATTGGGAAGAACCGAATCCGGTGGCAGCCCGAAAACTCACCTGACTAGGAGACTGTGTGGCGTGGAACCCACGGTCTTCGGATAGGAGAGGAGGTACTTCGGAGGGTTTGAACAACGCCTCCACGCGTTTTTGTGCTTCATGCCGTAGAGCCTCTGGAGCGTCTGGTGTCCGGCTGGATCTAACTCCTAGAGATTAAATGCCCGCCTTTGGCACGGTAGAATTAGGCGAACGAGCATGACCTGGATCATGTTGACGAGCTTGATTTTCTTGCCCTTCATGCCCTTGATGCAGTTTGTGAGTCCGGTCAGCTCTGTGGATTCGCCCCACAACAGGCCCTTCTGTTCCCAGGAGGTGAGCCGCATACGGGTTCCGGATCGGAACTCGGGGGCCGCCGCCCAATCAGCGTCGTGCGGCTTGGTGATGTAGAACCACCCCGATTGCCACCCCTTCACGGTTTCCGCAAAGGAGCCGTCAAGCCAGGTGATGTTAGGCATCTTGCCTACCATGGCTCCTCCGCACTATGCTTGCTGGCTGCTCACGGTCTTCGGCTTTACGCAGAAGGTTTGCAGCCACAAGCCGACATGAGGCTTGATGCGGAGGAAAGCCTTGCATACGACGATAAACGCCGAGATTTTGAGGACAAAATTCGGGGCTAGATCATGGAAATCTAGCCCGTAGTAGAACATGAGCCCGCGGACGAACAGGTGGATTGGAAACCCCAGTCCACGGACGAAGTGGGCAAGGAACACAACCCTCTCGTGGGTTCCTGTAGTTGGAATGACCTGCCCGCCGTCTGGTAGCCAGTGCGCTATGTCTGCGGCCAAGTATACGGCCGCCCGAAGACTTGCGATGTTCTTCTCCTTCACGGTGGAAGCCACCCATTTGCCTCCTGCTCCGGACATGTTTAGCTATGTGGAGGAGACTTGGACTAGGGCGTTGGAGCTCGGGGAGGCAAGAGTGGGCAGAGGAGGAAGAAGGCGTGGGTAAGAATGGGGAACTCTTATCCCTTTATAGAGGCAACGAAAGCGGTGCACCTCCCCACTAGCCTGTTGAGAATCGCTCACTTCCCAAGCGCCACGATTGATGGCACGGGGGGATTACCCATACCCGTATTGATGAGAATCCCGTGATAAGGGGACATGATCTCTGCTTTGACAAGACGTGTCAAGGAAACCGCCTCGCAAAGCGCGCTGTGGCTAGTTGTGAAAAAACGGTTCGAATAATGACCTGGCTGTAATGGCATGTCACGTTGTCTAAAAGTTGTCAGCTGAAGTATCATTATCTCTACGGTGGTATGTGAAGATCATTTTGCAAATCCGGACACGGCCTACGTGTTCGATAATAACCTTGGAGTATTCGGAGGAGGAGCCCGCCTTGCAATGCCGAAGACAAGACTGCGCGCCGGACTCATCGTCATTGAAGCCTGGTTCAGGGGCTACTGAGGGAGTCCTGGATAAGGGGGTATCCGGACAGCCAGACTATATTCATCGTCCGGACTATAGAAGCGTCAAGATACAAGACTCAAGACTTCGACTCGTGTCCGGATGGGACTCTCCTTTGCATGGAAGACAAGCTTGGCGATCCAGATATTATGTTTCCTTCCTTGTAACCGACTCCATGTAAACCCTAGCTCTCCGGTGTCTATATAAACCGGAGAGGATGGTCCTTAGAAGGCCGATCACAATTACAATCATACCATCATAGGCTAGCTCTTAGGGTTTAGCCTCTACAATCTCGTGGTAGATCTACTCTTGTACTACACATATCTTCAATATTAATCAAGCAGGAAGTAGGGTTTTACCTCCATCGAGAGGGCCCGAACCTGGGTAAACATTGTGTCCCTTGCTTCCTGTTACCATTAGCCTAAGACGCACAGATCGGGACCCCCTACCCGAGATCCGCCGGTTTTGACACCGACAGGGATGCCTTCCGGGGCATCCCCAAGCTTAGGCTCTTGGTTGTCCTTGAATATTACTTTGGGGTGCCTTGGGCATCCCCAAGCTTTCGATCTTGCCACTCCTTATTCCATAGTCCATCAGATACTTACCCAAAACTTGAAAACTTCACAACACAAAACTCAACAGAAAATCTTATAAGCTCCGTTAGTTTAAGAAAATAAATCACCACTTTATGGTACTGTTGCAAACTCATTCTTTATTTATATTGGTGTAATATCTACTGTATTCCAAATTTTCCATGGTTCATACCCCCCTATACTACCCATAGGTTCATCAAAATAAGCAAACAACACATACAAAACCGAATCTATCAAAAACAGAACAGTCAATAGTAATCTGTAACTCTCGAATACTTTGTAACTCCAGATATTCTGAAAAATTAGGAAAACCTGAGAGATTTGTGCACCAATCTAGAGCAAAAAGAATGAGATCAAAAGCACGTTTCAATAAAATCCTTGAAATTATTTACTGGGCACAAAAGTTTCTATTTTTCAGAAGGATCAATACAACTATCACCGTAAGCTATCCTAAAGGTTTAACTTAGCACAAACACTAACTAAAACACAAAACCACATCTAACAAGAGGCTAGATGAAATATTTATTACTAAACAGGAACAAAAATCAAAGAACAAAAAATAAAATTGGGTTGCCTCCCAACAAGCGCTATTGTTTAACGCCCTTAGCTAGGCATAAAACATGAATAGATATAGGTATTGTCATCTTTGGTATGCAATCCATAAGTGGCTCTCATAATAGATTCATATGGCAATTTAATTTTCTTTCTAGGAAAGTGTTCCATGCCCTTCCTTAATGGAGATTGGAATCTAATGTTTCCTTCTTTCATATCAGTAATTGCACCAATCATTCTAAGGAAAGTTCTACCAAGAATAATCGGACATGTAGGATTGCAATCTATATCAAGAACAATGAAATCTGCGGGCCATAATTCCTATTTGAAACAATAAGAACATCATTAATCCTTCCCATAGGTTTCTTAATAGGAACCCACAAGATGCAAATTTAAAGAACAATCATCAAATTCACGAAAAACTAACACATCACATAAAGTTTTTGGAATCATGGAGACGCTAGCACCCAAATCACACAAAGCATGGCACTCATAATCTTTCATCTTAATCTTAATAGTAGGTTACCACTCATCATAAAGTTTTCTAGGGATAGAAACTTCCACTTCAAGCTTTTCTTCAAAAGATTTCATCACAACATCAACGATATGTTTAGTAAAAGCTTTATTTTGATTATAAGCACGAGGAGAATCCAACATGGATTGCAACAAGGAAATACAATTTATTAAAGAACAATTATCATAATTAAATTCCTTGAAATCCAAAAGAGTGGGTTCATTGCTACTTAAAGTCTTGACTTCTCCAATCCCACTTTTATCAATTTTGCATCTAGATCTAAAGACTTCGAATCGTTGGGACGCCTTTTAACTAAAGTTGACTCATCTTCAGTCCCATCTTTATCAAGATTTATATTGGAAAACAAAGATTCAATAGGAATCACATCAATCACTTTAAGATCTTCATCATTATTTAAAGCCTCCAGTTTAGCGGCCATCTTATTTACTAAGGTAGCTAGTTTATCAGAAATTTCGCCTACTAAATTTTCAAGATGAGCAAATAGAGATTTCAAACCATAAAATTGTTTAGATATATCATCGAGCTCTTTATTCATATAATCCATCAAACTTTTTTGCTCTTTAAGCTCGTTTCTAAAGAAACTATTATGCTCAAATTGTAAAGACATAAAGCTTCTAAAATTATTTTCAATTTCTTCCAACCTCCTAAAGTGAGGATCAACGTTCTTTGGAGGAGCCATTGTGCAAAGCAAGCAACCCAACACACGAGCACACAAAAAGCAAGCAAAGAAGACGAACATAAGAGGGGCGAAGAAAAGGCGAATTTTTCAAAAATTGTTTTAGAATTGGGGGAGAGGAAAACAAGAGGCGAATGGCAAATAATGTAATGCAAGAGATGAGAGTTTATGATGGGTACTTGGTACGGCTTGACTTGGCGTAGATCACTCGGGCAACGGCGCCAGAAATTCTTCCTGCTACCTCTTGAGCTTGAGTTGGTTTTTCCCTTGAAGAGGAAAGGGTGATGCGGCAAAGTAGAGTAAGTATTTCCCTCAGTTTGAGGACCAAGGTATCAATCCAGTAGGAGACAACGCACAAGTCACCGAATACATGCACAAACATCAAACAAACTTGCACCCAACACGATAAAGGGGTTGTCAATCCCTTCATGGTTACTGGAAAAGTGAGATCTGATAGAGATAGATAAACTGTAAAGTAAATATTTTTAGTATTTTTGGTTTATAGATCGGAAAGTAAAAAGATTGCAAAATAGTAGATCGAAAACTAACATGATGGAAAATTGATTTATATGATGGATAAGAGACCCGGGGGCCATAGGTTTCACTAGTGGCTTGTCTCAGGATAGCAAATAATATGATGGGTGAACAAATTACTGCCGAGCAATTGGTAGAAGAGCACATAATTATGACGATATATAAGGCAATGATCATGAACATAAGCATCACGTCCGTGTCAAGTAGACCGACTCCTGCCTGCATCTACTACTATTACTCCACACATCGACCGCTATCCAGCATGCATCTAGAGTATTAAGTTCATAAAGACTAGAGTAACGCATTAAGTAAGATGACATGATGTAGAGGAATTAACTCAAGCAATATGATGAAAACCCCATATTTTTATCCTTGATGGCAACAATACAATACGTGCCTTGCTTCCCCTACTGTCACTAGGAAAGGACACCACAAGATTGAACCAAAAGCTAAGCACTTCTCCCATTGCAAGTGAGGGAGTTCCGGACTAGGGGGTGTTCGGATAGCCGAACTATCATCATCGGCCGGACTCCAAGACTATGAAGATACAAGATTGAAGACTTCGTCCCGTGTCCGGATGGGACTTTCCTTGGCATGGAAGGCAAGCTTGGCGATACGGATATGTAGATCTCCTACCATTGTAACCGACTTTGTGTAACCCTAGCCCTCTGCGGTGTCTATATAAACCGGATGGCTTTAGTCCATAGGATGAACAACAATCATACCATAGGCTAGCTTCTAGGGTTTAGCCTCTTTGATCTCGTGGTAGATCCACTCTTGTAACACACATCATCAATATTAATCAAGCAGGACGTAGGGTTTTACCTCCATCAAGAGGGCCTGAACCTGGGTAAAACATTGTGTCCCTTGTCTCCTGTTACCATCCACCTAGACGCACAGTTCGGGACCCCCTACCCGAGATCCGCCAGTTTTGACACCGACATTGGTGCTTTCATTGAGAGTTCCTCTGTGTCGTCACCAATAGGCTCGATGGCTTCTTCGATCATCAACTACGACGCGGTCCAGGGTGAGACCGTTCTCCCCGGACAGATCTTCGTATCCGGCGGCTTTGCACTGCGGGCCAATTCGCTTGGCCATCTAGAGCAGATCGGAAGCTACGCCCCTAGCCGTCAGGTCAGATTTGGAAGTTTGAACTTCACGGCTGACATCCGCGGGGACTTGATCTTCGATGGATTCGAGCCATAGCCAAGCGCACCGCACTATCACAACGGGCATGATTTAGCTCTGCAACCGGACAGTACCCTGGAGGCCGCACTCGAGCCCGCTCCGATCTTCAATTCGGGGCCGGCTGCGCAGATCGAGAATGGATGGCTAGACACCGCCTCGGGGGCTGCAACCTCTACGGTGATAGAGCCGAACACTGACCTTGTCCCTCACAAAGCTCGTGACTCCAAGGTGCCGGACTCCTTGCCGGATTCCGAACCTCCCGCGCCCCCTCCGATCGAATCCGATTGGGCGCCGATCATGGAGTTCACCGCAGCGGACATCTTTCAACACTCACCTTTCGGCGACATCTTGAGTTCGCTAAAGTATCTCATGTTATCAGGAGAGCCCTGGCCGGACTGCGGCCAGGACGGTCAGGATGCGGACGACGAAGAAATTCAAAGCCCACCCACCACCCACTTGGTAGCCACTGTCGACGATCTAACTGACTTGCTAGACTACGACTCCGAAGACATCGACGGTATGGACGACGATGCCGGAGACGACCAAGAACTAGCATCCATCCGGCATCGGAAAGCCACCCCAACGCACGACGTATACATGGTGGATACACCAAAAGGAAGTGACAATGAGGAAAAACGGGACGGGGCGAAGGACAACTCCCCCAACAAACAACCAAAACGGCGACGCAAGCGCCGCCCGAAGACCGGCCTCGATAAAAACGGCACCCATACGGACCCGGCCCTAGAGCAGGGCGAAGCAGTGGACGACGAACATGCCACCAAGCAACCATCCGAACATGATGAACTGGACAAGCAACCCATCCCCGGCGAAGATGATCTTACACCACCAGAGCATACGAACCTTCATAAAAGGCTCGTCGCCACTGCAAGAAGTTTGAAGAAGCAAAAGCGGAAGCTCAAAACAGCGGAGGACACACTCAGAATGAGATGGAGCAAAGTACTTAACACCGCAGATAAATATGGCGCTAGTCACCAGACAAAGAGCTACCCGAAGCGCAAGCTGTTGCCCGAATTTGACGAGGAGGCCTTAGAGCCCCCGCAGTCAAAAAAGAAAGAAGCCGCCTGGCCGGATAGACGACCAGATGACAGGCCAAGAGCAGCAAGGGGCGCCGGACACAAGCCGGCACACGATCCTCGGAAAAAGGGTGACCCAACCAGGTCCATCTATGGGCCAAAAAAGAATACTCCAAGAAGCAACATAACCCGCCGAGCATTTGAAGACAATGGCACACCCAAATACAGGGGCGCCACACACCCACTATGTTTCACCGATGAGGTACTGGATCATGGATTTCCAGCGGGATTCAAACCCGTAAACATAGAGGCATATGACGGAACAACAGACCCCGGAGTCTGGATTGAGGATTATATCCTACACATACATATGGCCAGAGGAGACGATCTCCACGCCATAAAATACCTACCCCTCAAGCTCAAAGGGCCAGCTCGGCATTGGCTCAAAAGCCTCCCAGAAAATACCATTGGAAGTTGGGAAGAGCTTGAGGATGCATTTCGAGAAAATTTTCAGGGGACTTATGTCCGCCCTCCGGATGCAGACGATTTAAGTCACATAACTCAACAGCCCAGAGAGTCAGCACGCAAATTCTGGAACAGGTTCCTCACTAAAAAGAACCAAATAGCGGACTGTCCGGACGCTGAAGCCTTAGCAGCCTTTAAACACAACGTCGGAGAAGAATGGCTCGCCAGACACCTCGGCCGGGAAAAACCAAGAACAATGGCCGCTCTAACAAGCCTCATGACTCGCTTTTGCGCAGGGGAGGACAGTTGGCTGGCTAGATGCAGCACCAGTGACCCGAGTACATCCGACGTCAGGGATGGAAATGGGAAATCACGGCGCAGAAAAGATCAGCGCCGGAATAAGGAAAATGGCCCAAATAGCACGGCGGTCAACGCCGGATTCAAAAGCTCTCGGCCGAATAACAAAACACTGCCCCTCAAGGACAACAGTGACGAGCTATCCAACCTAAGCAAAATTCTGGATAGACTATGTCAAATACATGGTACCTCCGGGAAGCCTGCAAACCATACCCACAGAGATTGTTGGGTCTTCAAGCAGTCCGGCCGACTTAACGCCGAACGCAAGGGGCTCGACACACCAAGCGAAAGTGACGAACCCCAAAAGCAGCACTCCGGAAAACAGAAGACTTTCCCACTAGAAGTCAAAACAGTGAACTCACTTCATGTGATAACACGAAAACACAGCGCGGCACCTGCCGTATTAGGACACCGTCCGCAGAATGGGGGTAGACCCTACCAAAATTCGCCATAATAGCACTTCCTTCAAAGGAGTGACGCCAGGCCTTTAAGCCAATTATACGGGCTCTGTACCACTAGAGGTTGTGTTCGGCTCATCCGACAACCTCCATCGCGAAAAGCTCACTCTCCATATCGCCCCATTTTACAGTGGCCATCGAGCACTACTGGGAAGCAAAGCTTTCGCCCGCTTTAACGCACTACCACATTACACGTCTCTTATACTTACAATGCCCGGTCCACGCGGCATAATCTCATTAAAGAGTAACTCCGAGTGTTTCTCGACCACGGAGAGCGTGGGGCTGCCTTGACAGCCACTCCGACCTTGCAGGTCAAGGCCCCTAAAAACAGGTCATTCAGACCCCGGACACGGCTAGGCGAGTCTGGCGTAAATAAACAAGGGGCTTCCTAGCCGCATACCCCCTTTATAAGGGGCCGCGCGTATAAATGATGAGAGCCAATAAAGCTCAACTTTCTTCATCTTCCAAATTATAGTTTATTTTAATACAACTTTTGCACGATATTTCTTAGAAACTAAGTCCTTCTCTTTTACAGATGAAGCACGTGCTACACCTGTCCAGGATACAGAACAACGGAGACACAGGCGCAGACGTGCAGCAGGGACCCGTTGCAAGGATTCTTTTCAGATTAAGACCCTGCGTAAACCTTTCTTACTGTCTCTTGTTGATACACATCCCCCGGTTTCCTACCATAGCCGAGGAGGAGGCTGGCGTTTTGGCATCGGCCGCGTCAGAAGTCCCCGCCTGTACCTGGACACTAGGGGCATAGGGCATTGTTCTACCCGGTATCATAAAGACCGAACACCTCAGGGAGTGTTCGGCGTCTCGAGTTAGGCCTTATATGCATCAGCTCTGAATCATGTCTTTGGTCAAATGTTGGGTTTGCCCGGCTCCTGTGTTTTGCTGCCTTACGTTCCGTATCATCGGCTAACACGGCACCAGGAGAACTACTGTGATTGTGCCCCGGTTCGGCCGGGCGAGCACCTCAGTAGAGAAAGCCGAAAACTGACTGTCATGATATAGCGAGAGACTGGTCAACCACTCGATCGACCATTGGAATGTTTAGAATTCCTCCGCTTTGATGAAGGACCGCTTCCCGGTCAGGCACATACGCGCCCCGAGTTTGGAGAAGAGCGGTGCCGCTAGGGGCTATATAGTAGCCCCATATTCGAGCTCCTATGGCTAAGTGAAAGTGATAAAGCATTATAGTCCGGTTGCCTAGTTTGCTACGCTATCACCTCCTTAAAAGGACCAAGACGTTGGATTAAGTGTGAAAAAGCACTTTTCTTTTTGCAAACACCCCCGCACCATGTGCGTGGGGGCTGAAGCCAAAGACTGCCATCTTTCAGATTATACATACACATACGGCCGCACAGGAGATAGTTCAATACTTGAATGCACAAGTATAAAAAGCTATTGCATTATAAACATGATCTCAGAAATCATACATGTCATTTAAACATAACATCTTTCGAGCACTGTGACTCTATTAAACGAGCGCCCTGCAGGACTTCCTCAAAATAGTGCTCGGTGGGGAATCGGCTTTCGTCCAAACCCCGGGATGCAACAGCGGTGGCATCCATCTCCGCCCAATATGTCTTAACACGGGCGAGTGCCACCTGTGCACCTTCTATGCATGCCGACCGCTTCATCGCCCCGATATGCGGCACCGCCCCAAGGAACTGCTGCAACAAGCCAAAATAACTCTTCGGCTTGTGCCTTTCTGGCCACAGATGAGCGACCACATCCGTCATGGCAAGTCCGGACAACCTATTCAGCTCAGCCCACTCAACCCGCCGATCACTCAACGGAAGTGGATGCTCCGGACTATGGAATTGAGACCAGAAAAGCTCTTCCATTTCGTGATCCTTCTGGCTTCGGAAGTGCACGACTGCGTCCGCCGCACTCGCCGCCAAATCTAGATAAGGATCCTCCACACCGCACAACCGGCCCAGCTGAGCATACTTCGGATCCGTGAACTTCCTACGCAGCATAAAGGGCTTTCCAACCACAATGTCTCTGACCTGACGCAATTCCTCCTTCATAGCCCGCATTGCACTACGGGCATCCTTGGCTTCGGCGTCGGCCTTCTTCAGGTCCTCTTGCTCCGCTCGGCATTCTCTTTCAAGAACCTCCTGGCGGTCGGTAGCATCTTTTAATTTCACGACCATTCCGGCCATCTCCTCCCTGCTTCGGCATTGAGTAGCCTTCTCGGCTTCTAGCTCTTCCGCTGCCTTCGAGGCAGCTGCTTTGCTTTTTCTGGCTTGCTCCTTGGCCCGAGCAAGCTCTGCTCGAAGGTTTTCCACAGCAGCAGCACCATCTGCATCAAGCATACAAATCGTAAGGAATGGGCATCAGCTCCCTTACTAGGCAACCGCGGAGCAACCACATACCTTGTGACTCATCAAGTCGTTTATTGACCAGCGAGATGTCCGCATCCGCAACGTCGAGTTGCCTCTTCAGCTCGGCAACTCCATCAGTCCGGCTGGCCACCGAATGTTCCGCCACCTGCACAGGAAAGGCGACAATCTATAACTGAGATTATGATCCTCGGCACGCTGCCGTTTTCGACAGCATACCAAGTCTCAGGGGCTACTATCTATACAGGGCGCACTTCATGTGCAAAACTGTCAAAAGGTATGTCATTTTTTGCGTACCTCAAATCCCGTCAGCAAACTTCCGACGGCCTCACACAACCCGCTTTCGGCGGACGAGATCCTCTCAATCACCATACTCATTAATGTGCGGTGATCTTCTGAGATAGACGCCCTCTTTAGCAAATCTTGCAGCTCCACCGGCCGTACTCCAATGGGTGCCGAACTCTTCGGCCCCGCCAGACTCGGGGAGACCCTCCGTGACGACACCTCAGGGTCGCCCGCCCTGCACGACGGGGCGGCAGATGGAGGCGTTTCGCTCTCCATCATCTCCAAACGAAGGTCTCCCGAAGATGAGTTGTGCTGAGATGGGCTGAGATCCGAACTACAAGGTGAAAACTTCGGTTACCCTTAGAAATTAAGCAGGGGTGCCCACTATTACAAAATTCCCCCTTTTTTACTTACGGCTCGCTGGAGGGCTGATTCCTTCGAGGAGACAGTACGGCCGGAGCTCTTCCCAGCACAGGACCTTCCGGTATAGATTTCTTTCCCTGCTTTGAGGCCTTGGCCTCCGGGTCTTCGGAAGCGGTCCTCTTCTCCCCCTGGAAGGAGGGACTCTCGATTCCTCCCTTACTGAAAGCCTCCTTGGCAGAGGTGGTAGTTCCCTTGTGCCCCCCTTCGCCCTCCTCCGAAGGTGCAACCTCCAACATTTGATTAACACGGGATCCTGCATGGTCTCAGGGAGGGGGGCCGGACACCGTATCAGTTTTGCTTGCGCTATCCACTCCTGTCCAAGGGATAGTTGGTTAAAAGGCAAACCCACGATAAATAAATGGACAATGTGTCCGGACACAGGGCTACTTACTTGAGTATCCAGGCGATTGCAGCTTAGGCCAGCATCCTCGGTCAAGTCCGGACGCATCTCTTGCGATCCGAAGAACAGTTTGTACATCTCCGCGGGTGTCAAACCCATGAAGTGTTGAAGAGCTCGTGGCCCCTCCGGATTAAATTCCCATAGGCGGAGGGGGCGATGTTTGCAGGGCAGTAGGCGCCGGATCAGCATAACCTGTACCACTACGACTAGATTGATCTCCCTTTCTTGGAGGCCTCGAATCCGGTCCTGCAACAGAGGTACGTCTTTGGACGGCCCCCAGTCACGCCCCCTGTTGACCCATGACGTCAGCTATTGTGGAGGGCCCGAGCGGAAGACGGGCGGTGGCCTCTGCCTGCTGCCCCTGGGAACGGTGATATAGAACCACTCATGTTGCCACAGGCCGAGCTCCTCTTGAAAAGAGCCCTCGGGCCAAGGAGCATCGGCCCTCTTGCTTATAACCGCCCCGCCGCACTCTGCCTGACGCCCCTCAATCATCTTCGGCTCCACGTTGAAGGTTTTGAGCCACAAGCCGAAGTGAGGGGTAGTGCGGAGGAAGGCTTCGTAGATGACAATGAATGATGAGATGTGGAGGATGGACTCCGGAGCCAAGTCATGGAATTCCAGCCCATAGTAAAACATGAGCCCCCTCACGAAGGGATCCGTCGGGAAGGCTAAACCCCGACGGAGGTGAGACACGAACACGACGCTCTCACCAAGCTCGGGAGTCGGAATGGCCTGCCCTTGGGCAGGTAGCCTATGCGAAATCTCATAGGTTAAGTACCTGGCGTCTCTCAGCTTTAGCACGTCCTCTTCCGTGGTGAAGGAGGGCATCCACCGGCCTCGTAGGTCGGGGCCGGACATTGTCGAAGATCGAAGGTACCCGAATCTGGAGCCTTGGGTGTTGGAACTCAGGGCGAGGGGCGGATTCGATAGAGGATTGAAGGAAAAGAACGGGCCTTGGTCTCATTATAAAGAGGAAGAATACCAAGAGCCGTCCCCGTGACCGTTTGGAACCCGCCTTCGATGGAGGGGGCGTGGCAACGGGCACGGTTGGGTTACCCATGTCCGTATTGATGGGAATCCCAGAATAAGGGGAACACGATCTCTGCTTCGACAAGACGTGCCAAGGAAACCGCTTCGCTAAACGCGCTGAGGTGGTACAATAAAAACGATTCTAGTAAAGGCTTGGTAGTGGTGTGACGTCACGCCGCAAAATACGTCAGCAGATTGAACTTGTGTAATATTATTCTCTCTACGGTGGTGCGTGGAATTTATTTTTGCAGAGCCGGACACTATCCTGGTGTTCACAATCTTCTATAAATTATTCGGAGGAAGAACCCGCCTTGCAATGCTGAAGACAACATGCGCGCCGGACTCGTCGTCATTGAAGCCTGGTTCAGGGGCTACTGAGGGAGTTCCGGACTAGGGGGTGTCCGGATAGCCGAACTATCATCATCGGCTGGACTCCAAGACTATGAAGATACAAGATTGAAGACTTCGTCCCGTGTCCGGATGGGACTTTCCTTGGCGTGGAAGGCAAGCTTGGCGATACGGATATGTAGATCTCCTACCATTGTAACCGACTATGTGTAACCATAGCCCTCTCCGGTGTCTATATAAACCGGATGGCTTTAGTCCATAGGACGAACAACAATCATACCATAGGCTAGCTTCTAGGGTTTAGCCTCTTTGATCTCGTGGTAGATCCACTCTTGTAACACACATCATCAATATTAATCAAGCAGGACGTAGGGTTTTACCTCCATCAAGAGGGCCCAAACCTGGGTAGAACATGTGTCCCTTGTCTCCTGTTACCATCCGCCTAGGCGCACAGTTTGGGACCCCCTACCCGAGATCCGCCGGTTTTGACACCGACAGCAAGAAAAACCTATCTAGTAGGCCAAACTAAACCGATAATTCAAAGTGACTTGCAAAGATATCAAATCATCCATATAAGAATTCAAAGAAGATTCAAATGATATTCATAGATAATCTCATCATAAATCCACAATTCATCGGATCTCGGCAAACACACCGCAAAAGAGTATTGCATCGAATAGATCTCCAAGCAAATCGATGAGAACATGTTATTGAGAATGAAAGAGAGAGAAGAAGCCATCTAGCTAATAGCGATGGACCCGTAGGTCTGTGGTAAACTACGCACGCTTAATCGGAAGGGCAATGGTGTTGATGTAGAAGCCCTCCGTGATTGAATCCCCCTCTGGCGGGATGCCGAAAAAGGTCCCTAGGTGGGATCTCATGGGTACAGAAGGTTGCGGCGGTGGAAAAGTGTTTTCATGGCTCCCATGATGGTTTTGGGGTATAAGAGTATACATGGGTGAAAGAATTAGGTCAGGAGACCCACGAGGGGCCCACAAGACAGGGGCGCGCGCCCTACCCCCATAGGGCGCGCCTGAGGGAGTCCTGGACTATGGGGTCATCGGGGAGCCGACCAATGTGACATGGGCCGGACTGATGGGCGATGAAGATACAAGATAGAAGGACCTCCCCCATATCCGGATGGGACTTTCCTTTGCGTGGATGGCAAGCTTGGTCGTTAGATCATGTAATTTCCTTTCTCTGTAACCGACTTTGTACAACCCTAGATCCCTCTAGTGTCTACATAAACTGGAGGGTTTAGTCCATAGGGGCAATCACAATCATACAGGCTAGACATTTAGGGTTTAGCTATTACGATCTCGAGGTAGATCAACTCTTGTAACCCCTATACTCGTCAAAGTCAATCAAGCAGGAAGTAGGGTATTACCTTCATTAAGAGGGCCCGAGCCTGAGTAAACATCATGTCCCCTGCCTCCTTGTTACCTTTGATCCTTAGATGCACAATTCGGGACCCCTTACCCAAGATCTGCCAGTTTTGACACTGACATTGTTGCTTTCATTAAGAGTTCCGTTGTGTCGTCACCAGAAGGCTCGATGGCTCCACCAATCACCTACAACAATACCGCCCTGAGGGAGACTTTTCTCCGTGGCCAAATCTTCGAATTCGGCGGCTTCGCACTACGTGCCAATTTGATTGGCCATCTGGAGCAGATCGATAGCTACGCCCCTGGTCATCAGATCGGTTTCGGAAACCTAAACTATGTCACTGATATCCGAGGAGACTTGATCTTCCAAGGGTTCGCGGCCTCAACCGCAGCTCCGACATCAGATCCGGAACTCCTCGCCGAGTCCGAAGACGGGTGTTTAGAGCCCGCTGGACTCTTTGGAGTCATAGAGCTCAACACCGGAAATACGGAGGGGATCCTTTCACCGGACGGCCCAGAATAACTCTAGGTTCCCTCTATCCTCATCGAGCCACACTCACCTCCATACACCAGCTCCGAACTCTCGAGGTCTATGTTATACGAGCTCGGCCAGGGAACTTCTGTCCTGCCCCGCTCCACGGATTCTCGCTTCCCTGTCCAGACCTCACCCTTAAACGGGGATCTGGACTTAATGCGATCTCCCACCATTACAGAAGGATCGCTGCCGAACTATGCCCAGCCTGCACTAGGGTCTGAGAGCGGGGAATTTTATGTCCCACCGACCACCCACTTCATAGCCACTGGCGAGGACTTAACCAACATGCTCGATTATGCTTCCGAGGACATCGACGGCATGGATGACGATGCCGGAGAAGAGCAAAGCCAGAACCCACCACTTTCCGGACACTGCATGGCTACTTCCACATGTGGCGCGTATATGGTGGACACACCCAAAGAGAATGGCGCCGAAAGTGGGAATGACCCAGTCGAGGATAAGTCTCCTATGGCACCATGATGCAGCATAGTAGCGCTAGTATTTCCCTCAGTTTTTGAGAACCAAGGTATCAATCCAGTAGGAGGCTCCTCACAAGTCCCACGCACCTACACAAACAAACAAAGAACTCGCAACCAACGCAATAAAGGGGTTGTCAATCCCTTCACGGCCGCTTGCGAAAGTGAGATCTGGTAGAGATAATATGATAAGATAAATATATTTTTGGTATTTTATGACATAGATTGGAAAAGTAAAGATGCAAATAAAAGTAGATTGAAAGCTTTATATGATAAGAGATAGACCCGGGGGCCATAGGTTTCACTAGTGGCTTCTCTCAAGATAGCATAAGTATTACGGTGGGTGAACAAATTACTATCGAGCAATTGGTAGAAAAGCGAAAGCATGATCATGTATATAGGCATCACATATGTGACAAGTAGACTGACTCCTGCCTACATCTACTACTATTACTCCACACATCGACTGCTATCCAGGGTGCATCTAGAGTATTAAGTTCATAAGAACAAAGTAACGCATTAAGAAAGATGACATGATGTAGAGGGATAAGCTCATGCAATATGATATAAACCCCATCTTTTTATCCTCGATGGAAACAATACAACACGTGCCTTGCTGCCCCTGCTGTCACTGGGAAGGACACCGCAAGATTGAACCCAAAGCTAAGCACTTCTCCCATGGCAAGAAAGATCAATCTAGTAGGCCAAACCAAACCGATAATTCGAAGAGACTTGCAAAGATAACTTAACCACACATAAAAGAATTCAAAGGAGATTCAAATATTTCTCATAGATAAACTTGATCATAAACCCACAATTCATCGGATCTCAACAAACACACCGCAAAAAGAGTTACATCGAATAGATCTCCAAGAAAAAGAAGGAGAACATGGTATTGAGATTCAAAGAGAAAGAGGAAGCCATCTAGCTAATAACTATGGACTCGAAGGTCTGTGGTAAACTACTCACAACTCATTGGAGAGGCCTTGGAGTTGATGTAGAGGCCCTCCGTGGTGGATTCCCCCTCCGGTGGAGCGCCGACGACGGCTCCAAGATGGGATTTCGTGGATACAGAAGGTTACGGTGGTGGAAATAGCTTTTCGTGGTCGTCCCTAATGGTTTCGGGGTACGTAGGTATATATAGGAGGAAGAAGTACATCGGTAGACGCCAGAGGGGCCCACGAGACAGGGGGGTACGCCCAGTAGGGGGGGCGCCCTCCACCCTCGTGGCCGCCTCGGCAGCTTCTTGACTTGCACTCCAAGTCCTCTGATCACGTTTGTTCCAAAAAGATCGCTCCCAAAGGTTTCATTCCGTTTGGACTCCGTTTGATATTCCTTTTCTTCGATATACTAAATTAGGCAGAAAAACAGCAATTCGGGTTGGGCCTCCAGTTAGTAGGTTAGTCCCAAAAATGATATAAAAGTGTAAAGTAAAGCCCATAAACATCCAAAACAGGTAATATAATAGCATCGAACAATCAAAAATTATAGATACGTTGGAGACATATCAAGCATCCCCAAGCTTAATTCTTGCTCGTCCTCGAGTAGGTAAATGATAAAAATAGAATTTTTGATGTGGAATTCTACCTATCATATTTCTCAATGTAATTTCATTTATTGTGGCGTGATTGTTCGGATCCAAATGATTCAAGATAAAAGCTTATAAAACATAAAAATAATAATATTCAAAGCATACTAACAAATAATCATGTCCTATCAAAATACCATAGCCAAAGAAATCTTATCCCTACAAAATCATATAGTTAGGCCATGCTTCATTTTCATTACACGAAATACTCCCATCATGCACAACCCCGATGACGAGCCAAGCAATTGGTTCATACTTTGTAACGCGCTTCAGCTTTTTTCAACTCTTATGCAATACATGAGCGCAAGCCATGGACATAGCACTTTATGTGATATATGGTGGTGGTTGTGAGGACAAAAAGGGAGAAGATAGTCTCACATCAACTAGGTGTGTCAATGGGCTATGGAGATGCCCATTAATAGATATCAATGTGAGTGAGTAGGGATTGCCATGCAACGAATGCACTAGAGCTATAAATATATGAAAGCTCAACAAAAAGAAACTAAGTGGGTGTGCATCCAACTTGCGTGCTCACGAAGACCCAGGGCGTTTTGCGGAAGCCCATCATTGGAATATACAAGCCAAGTTCTATAATGAAAAATTCTCACTAGTATATGAAAGTGACAACATAAGAGACTCTCTATCATGAAGACCATGGTGCTACTTTGAAGCACAAGTGTGGAAAAAGAGATAGTAGCATTGTCCCTTCTCTCTTTTTCTCTCATTTTTTTCCTTTTTCCTTTTTTTCTTCTTTTTTCATTTCCTTTTTTTCTTTTTGGTGGGCTTCTTTGGCCTCTTTTTTTATGAGCTTCTTTGGACTCTTTTATTTTTATAAAGTCCGAAGTCTCATCCCGACTTGTGGGGGAATCATAGTCTTCATCATCCTTTCCTCACTTGGGACAATGCTCTAATAATGAAGATCATCACACTTTTATTGATTTATAACTCAAGAATTACAACTCAATACTTAGAATTAAATATGACTCTATGTGAATGCCTCCGGCGGTGTACCGGGATATGCAATGAATCAAGAGTGACATGTATGAAAAATTATGAAGGTGTCCTTGCCACAAATACGATGTCAACTACATGATCATGCAAAGAGCAATATGACAATGATGGAGCGTGTCATAATAAACGGAACGGTGGAAAGTTGCATGGCAATATATCTCGGAATGGCTATGGAAATGCCATAATAATTAGGTATGGTGGCTGTTTTGAGGAAGGTAAATAATGGGTTCATAATACCGGCGAAAGTTGCGCAGCATAATAGAGGCTAGCAAAGTGAAGGGTAAGTGTGCGTATATCCATGGACTCACATTAGTCATAAAGAACTCATATACTTATTGCAAAAATCTACTTAGCCCTCGAAGCAAAGTACTACTACGCAGGCCCCTAGAGGGATAGATTGGTAGGAAAAGACCATCGCTCATCCCCGACTGCCACTCATAAGGAAGACAATCAAAAGAGTACATCATGGAACAAATTTGTCACACAACTTTTACCATACGTGCATGCTACAGGACTTGCTAACTTCAACACAAGTATTTCTCAATTTCATAATTACCCACTAGCATGATTCTAACATTACTACCTTTATATCTCAAAACAATTATCAAGCATCAAATTGATCATAGCATCCAATGCCCTTCCTATGATAGTTTTTATTATACCCAACTTGGATGCCTACCATTCTAGGACCAATTTAGAACCATAGCAAATACCATGCTGTTCTAAAAGACTCTCAAAATAATATTAGTGAAGCATGAGAGATCAACAATTTCTTCAAACTTAAACCACCGCCGTGCTCTAAAAGATATAAGTGAAGCACTAGAGCAAAAATTATCTAGCTCAAAAGATATAAGTGAAGCACATAGAGTATTCTAATAAATTCCAATCAAGTGGGCTTCTCCCAAAAGGTGTGTATAGCAAGGATTATTGTGGTAAACTAAAAAGCAAAGACTAATATCAGACAAGACACTCCAAGCAAAACACATATCATGTGGTGAATAAAAATGTAGCTCCAAGTAAACTTACCAATGAACGAAGACGAAAGAGGGGATGCCTTCCCGGGGCATCCCCAAGCTTAGGATTTTGGCTATTCTTGAATATCTTGGGGTGCCATGGGCATCCCCAATCTTAGGCTCTTGCCACTCCTTATTCCATAGTCCATAAAATCTTTACCCAAAACTTGAAAACTTCACAACACAAAACTCAACAGGAATTCTCATAAGCTCCGTTAGTGCAAGAAAGAAAAACCACCACATAAGGTACTGTAATGAACTCATTATTTATTTATATTGGTGTTAAACCTACTGTATTCCAAGTTCTATATGGTCCATACCCTTACATACTAGCCATAGATGCATCAAAATAAGCAAACAACACACGAAAGGCAGAATCTGTCAAAAACAGAACAGTCTGTAGCAATCTGTAACTTTTGGTTACTTCTGGAACTCCAAAACTCCTACCAAAATAGGAATTCCTAGGCAATTTGTCTATTGATCTACAGAAAAAAGAATCAATGCAAAATCATGTTTCTGTGATTTATTGATTTTTTTTCTCGTGAGCGCAAAGTTTCTGTTTTGCAGCAGAATCAAATTAACTATCACCATAGGTTATCCTATAGGTTCTATTTGGCACAAACACTAAATAAAACATGAAAACACATCTAAACAGAAAGTAGATGCAAAATTTATTACTAAACAGGAACAAAAACAAAAACACAAATAAAATTGGGTTGCCTCCCAACTAGCGCTATTGTTTAACGCCCCTAGCTAGGCATAAAAGCGAGGATAGATCTAAGTGGTGCCATCTTTGACACTTGATTCTTCAATAGCGCACTTATAATTTTTAGGAGTTTCTTTCTTTTTAGTAATGATTAAGCTCCTAGGCAAGAAATCAAGACACTCATTTTTAGCAAAAAGGTTCCTTTATGATAGTGGAAAAACTAGGGTGAACACTTATGGATTTGAGATCCGCATTTTCCTTACTAGAAGATTCACCCTTATTTTTAGGAACATACATTAATTTGCCAATTAGGAGGAGTTGGAGTATTTTTCATAGATGAAAAGGCAGACCCTAAATTAGTAATTATATCTTCAAGTTTACCAATTCTTGTAGAATCTTGTTCTACTCTTTCATTAACTATAGGTTCCTTTTCTTTAAGATTTTTCATAGTAGTCCCAACCTTAGATCCATATTGGGTAATTTGGGTGTGGATCTTTTTATCCAAATTTTCAATTAACTCAATAGTGGCAATTTTATTTTCAATAATATCAAGCCTTTGCATCACATGTTCTAAAGTTCAAACAGTTCCATTAACCAAAAGAGGTGGTGGACCAAACAAATCTAACATAGCATTATAAGCATCAAACATATGGCTACTCAAGAAATCCCCTCCGGTAATGGTATCAAGAATGCATCTATTCCAAGGAGTAATGCCTACATAAAAATTGCGAACAAGAGCGGAAGTAGAAAGCTTCCTAGTAGATTTATTTTGAGCATTGCAAATTCTATGCCAAGCATCTTTTAAATTTTCTCCCTCCCTTTGTTTAAAATTAAGAATTTCATGTTCGGGAGTAACTACAAGGATAGGAGGACTAGACATTAAGACTAGGTAAACAATCTAACACATGAGCACACAGAAAAAGGAAAGCGAAAGAGAGAGGAGGAGAAGAAGATTGGGAAAGAGAGGGCGAACAAAATGGCAAGGTGAAGTGGGGGAGAGGAAAACAAGAGGCAAATGGCAAATAATGTAAATGCGAGGGAGATGAGTTTGTGATGGGTACTTGGTATGTCTTTACTTGAGCGAGGACCTCCCCGGCAACGGCGCCAGAAATCCTTATTGCTACCTCTTGAGCTTGTGTTGGTTTTCCTTGAAGAGGAAAGGGTGATGCAGCACAGTAGCGTAAGTATTTCCCTCAGTTTTTGAGAACCAAGGTATCAATCCAGTAGGAGGCTCCTCACAATTCCCACGCACCTACACAAACAAAGAAAGAACTCGCAACCAACGTGATAAAGGGGTTGTCAATCCCTTCACGGCCACTTGCGAAAGTGAGATCTGATAGAGATAATATGATAAGATAAATATATTTTTGGTATTTTATGATATAGATTGGAAAAGTAAAGATGCAAATAAAAGTAGATTGAAAGCTTTCTATGATAAGAGATAGACCCGGGGGCCATAGGTTTCACTAGTGGCTTCTCTCAAGATAGCATAAGTACTACGGTGGGTGAACAAATTTCTGTCGAGACTTGATAGAAAAGCGAATAATTATGAGATTATCTAGGCATGATCATGTATATAGGCATCATGTCTGTGACAAGTAGACCGACTCCTACCTGCACCTACTACTATTACTCCACACATCGATTGCTATCCAGCATGCATCTAGAGTATTAAGTTCATAAGAACAGAGTAACGCATTAAGAAAGATGACATGATGTAGAGGGATAAACTCATGCAATATGATATAAACCCCATCTTTTTATCCTCGATGGCAACAATACAATACGTGCCTTGCTGCCCCTGCTGTCACTGGGAAAGGACACCGCAAGATTGAACCCAAAGCTAAGCACTTCTCCCATGGCAAGAAAGATCAATCTAGTAGGCCAAACCAAACAGATAATTCGAAGAGACTTGCAAAGATAACTTAATCACACATAAAATAATTCAGAGGATATTCAAATATTTCTCATAGATAAACTTGATCATAAACCCACAATTCATCAGATCTCGACAAACACACCACAAAAAGAGTTACATCGAATAGATCTCCAAGAAGAGGAAGGAGAACAAGGTATTGAGATTCAAAGAGAGAGAAGAAGCCATCTAGCTAATAACTATGGACCCGAAGGTCTGTGGTAAACCACTCACAACTCATCGGAGAGGCCTGGAGTGGATGTAGAGGCCCTCCATGGTGGATTCCCCCTCCGGCGGAGCGCCGACGATGGCTCCAAGATGGGATCTCGCAGATACAGAAGTTTACCGTGGTGGAAATAGCTTTCGTGGTCACCCCTGATGGTTTCGGGGTACGTAGGTATATATAGGAGGAAGAAGTACGTGAGTGGACGCCCGAGGGGCCCACAAGACAGGGGGCGTGCCTAGTAGGGTGGGGGCTCCCTCCACCCTCGTGGCCGCCTCAGCAGCTTCTTGACTTCACTCCAAGTCCTCTGGATCACGTTTGTTCCAAAAAAATCGCTCCCGAAGGTTTCATTCTGTTTGGACTCTGTTTGATATTCCTTTTCTTCGATATACTGAAATAGGCGAAAAACAACAGTTCGGGTTGGGCCTCCGGTTAGTAGGTTAGTCCCAAAAATGATATAAAAGTGTAAAGTAAAGCCCTTAAACATCCAAAACAGGTAATATAATAGCATGGAACAATCAAAAATTATAGATATGTTGGAGACATATCACACCACCAAAGTGTCATCCCCAACGGCGCCGCTCTAAATCGCGCCGAGAAAAAAGACAACAATACTGGCACAGGAGACAACAATACTCCGGACAATGCCGAAGACCAAGAAGGCACTATCGAAGCAACATCCGAACATGATGATTGGGAGGAGGGGCAAGTAAACCCGAACGACCTCATTGAGGACGAGGGCCCAGAGGATAGTAACTATGTACCGATCTCCGAGGAGGACGAGAGCCTCGGCGACGAAGAATTCATCATGCCAAAGGAACCCTTCGAACAAGAGCACTTTAGGCACCGATTAATAGCCACTACAAGAACCCTAAAAAAGAAGCAACAGCAGCTTCAACCTGATCAGGATCTGCTCAATGACAGATGGACTAATGTCCTGACAGCCGAGGAGTACGGCCTCGAATGCCCAACCAAGAGTTACTCGAAGCGCAAGCTGCTACCCTAGTTTGACGATGAGGCCCCAGAGCATATACCGCCCATGCGTAACGCTACTGACGGACCTAACCGACCACCACATGGTCGGGACAGAATGGCAACTCAACCCGAACACCCGCCTGCACCACCCCACTGTAAAGGCACAGAGACAACAGCTGTAGGATACACTTACGACCTACGACAAGACCTGGACAATAGAGCTGGTCAGACCAGATCAATATACGGATCAAGGGGGCGGGCCTCAGCGCGAGAAGACGGCCATGAAGCCTAGCGCGACAAGCATAACTTCACCCGGGCTGAAAACCGCATACAGACTCCATCTGAACTACATCGTGACGTGGCCCGATATAGAGGCGCCGCACACTCCCTATCCTTCACTGATGAGGTAATGGAGCACTAGTTCCCAGAAGGGTTTAAACCCATGAACATTGAGTCATACGATGGCACAACAGATCCTGCAGTGTGGATTGAAGATTTCCTTCTCCACATTCACATGGCTCGCGGTGACGATCTACATGCCATCAAATACCTCCCCCTCAAACTTAAGGGACCAGCTCGGCACTGGTTAAATAGCCTCCCAAAAAACTCTATTGGAAGCTGGGAAGACCTGGAGGATGCCTTTAGAGACAACTTCCAGGGCACTTATATCCGACCTCCGGATGCCGATAACCTCAGTCACATAGTCCAGCAGCCCGGAGAGTCAGCCAGAAAATTCTGGACACAGTTCCTAATAAAAAAGAACCAAATTTTTGATTGTCTGGACAATGAGGCTCTAGCAGTCTTTAAACACAGCATCCATGATGAATGGCTTGCCCGACACCTCGGTCAATAAAATCCTAAGTCCATGGCAGCCCTCACATCACTCATGACCCGCTTTTGCGCGGGCGAAGACAGCTGGCTTGCCCGTAGCAACAACAGTACCAGCAAGCCTGGCACTTCCGAAGCAAGGAAAAAAATGGCAGGCCCCGACGCGACAAAAACAAGCGTTGGAGCAACATTAACAATGCCAAATACACGACGGTCAACGCCAAATTCAGTGGCCCCAAGCCCGGTCAGCGGAAGAGGCCATTTAAAAGGAACAAAGAAGGTTCATCTAGCCTAGACCGAATACTCGATCGACATTGCCAGATTCACGGCACCTCTGACAAGCCTGCCAACTATACCAACAAAAGCTGTTGGGTCTTTAAGAAGGCTGGTAAGTTAAACACCAAGCACACAGGGAAAGGGTCACCCAGCGAGGACGACGACAAGGAGCCTCGCCCACCGAGCACGGGGGGACAGAAGAAATCCCCCCTCCCCCGAAGTCAAAACAGTGAACATGATATATGCTACTCACATTCCCAAAAGGGAACGCAAGTGCGCATTAAGGGTCGTCTATGCGATAGAGCCAGTCGCCCCAAAATTCAACCTATGGTCAGCATGCTCGATCACTTTTGATCACAGGGACCATCCGACCAGTATCTGTCATGGAGGTTCACCCGCATTGGTCCTTGATCCAATCATCGATGAATTCCACCTCACGAGAGTCCTCATGGATGGTGGCAACACTCTAAACATGTTCTATCAAGACACAATTTGGAAAATGGGTATTGATTCGTCAAGAATCAAACCTAGCAAAACTACATTTAAAGGAGTAATACCTTGTGTAGAGGCCCGCTGCACTGGCTCAATCACGTTGGAAGTCATATTCAGTTCGCCGGATAACTTCTGAAGTGAAGACTTGATCTTCGACATCGTCCCTTTCTGCAGTGGCTACCATGCACTGCTCGGACGAACTGTGTTTGCTTGTTTCAACGCGGTCTCGCACTATTCTTATTTAAAACTCAAAATGCCAGGACCACATGGTGTTATAATAGTCCATGGAAACATGGATCGCTCCCTCCATACTGAGGAACACATCGCGGCCCTTACAGTAGAAGTGCAGATTGACCTTATCAAGCCGAACTCCACATCTGCAGTCAAGCCACCGAACCCTGTCAAACGAGTTCAGACTACCTCGTAGAATGATAGTCCAGCTCGTCAGGAGCTCGATTAGCAACCCGGCCTCTATCCTCGCCCCAACCAAGCAGCGGTGTATGTACCGCGTGCTCATAACTATGCACTAAAAATACCATGGGCAATGATGGAGGCATATCAAGGATAAAGTCCACAATACGGCTCAACCATACCTGCACCCTGATCTATCTTTTTCTTAACTTGATTTTTTCTTTTCAGGTTCTTTACAACCCACATCACCCTTTTTATGGTGTCAAGGGCCCTTTTTCCGGCCCCTTATCAAAACTTATTCATCAATCCTCTCAAAGGATCACACGCCAGGAAAAAAGCAGCACAGATGTACGGCGGAGTACCTAAAGGATCTCTCAAGATCACCTCCTCCCCTTTCCTAAAACCTGTACACAGCGTTCCCCTTCACTTGGCATGTAAAATAGCATCGATGCTTATAGCATTATCTATACAAATACGTTTTGACGTATCAATTAGACAATAATGGAAACAGTTTTTTGCCCAAACTATTTGGTACTGGCTTATTTCCTATTTTATATTTTTTTTATTCTTTTCTCATCTGATTGTCATGTACACCTCGGCACGACCTAAATCGCCAAGGGCTCCATTCAGCCACGTACATTTCTTAAATTTACCCTAAGTCAGAACACTTTCACAAGTGCAATTCAGCATCCCGAATCTAGCATTATATGCATCGGCTCTGAATCATGTCTTCGGTCAATAGTTGGGTTGGCCGTCTCTTCTGGTTACTACCTTACGTTTGGATTGTTCGGCTAAGGAAGTAAAGGTAGAACTACTGCGATTGTGTTTCTGGCTAGCCGGATAAACACCTCAGTAGAGAAAGCTGAAAACTGACTGTCATAATGCGGCGAGAGCTGGTCAACTATTCGGTGACTTAGTATAAATCTCTTGCAATTTTTTCGTATCACACGAAGGACTAGTTTTTTACCTGATCAGGTGCCTACAGCATCCGAGTTCAGATCTCCGAACAATACTAGGGGTTGCGCCTACAATTTCATTGTCAAACTCCTGTGTCTAAGTGAGAGTGATAAAGCCGCATAGTATGATTGCCTGGTTCGCCGCACTAACACCTCCTTCAAGGACCAAGTCATTGGGTTAAGTGTGTTTTTGTGCTGTTCCGAACACCCCCGTAGTATCTACGCGAGGGGCTAAAGCCGACGATTGGCCAACTCTCAGATTCAATAAATGGTCGCAACGGAGGATAAATAAATTCAGATTAAACAAGATTAAAATTGTACAAATGCCGTGTTTTCATTACACAAAGTTTGGGCAGCACGGATACATTCATTCAAAAATGATGTCTTTTGAACATAGGCCCTCTATAATGCGGGAACCTTCAAGGACGTCGTTGAAATATTTCTATGGTGTACGATGCTCCTTCCATGTGGGCGGTCCCTCGGTGGCAAGGCTGGTGGCATTCATCTTCGCCCACTGCACCGTGACATGGGCGAAGGCCATCCGCACACCCTCGATACAGACCGACCGCTTTATAGCATCAAGCCATGGGTAGGCTTCAACCAGCCGCTCCACAATCTCAAAGTCGCTAGTAGGTATTGGTTCGGCTGGCCAAAGATGGACTATGACATCCTTCATGGCTAGTTTGGCCATCCTATGTAGATCGGTCAGCTGTTTCAGCTGATCACTGAGGGGCAAGGGCTGCTCTGACACAAGGTACTGCGACCAGAACAGTTTCTCTATTAAGCTCCCCTCTTCGGCTTGGAAGAAATCCGCAGCATCTGCAACACTTCGGGGCAGATCCACAAACGCTCCTGGAGAACTCCAAATGTGTGTCACAAAGGTATACTTTCTCCTTACGTATTTGCTCTGCATATTAAAAGCCTTACCCACCACGATCTTCTTGGCTTTGCGAATCTGCTGACAGGCACCTTGGGCTTTAACCCGGGCCTCTCCGCACTTTGGAGCGTCGTAGCAAGTTCGGAGTCTCGGTCCAACACCTAGCGCTCCAAGGACTCACATTTTCTTATAGCATCAGTGAGCTCTTGTTGGAATTCATCCAACCTCGCCTCATGCTTTCGACGGGCGGCTCGTTCCTCGTCCAGCTCCTTCTTGGCTTCGGCCAACGCACTCTTGAGGCCTTCAACCTTAGACATGTCAACTATGAGCATAAACATAAAGCTCAGTTAGATAACAAACTGGAACTCATATCAGTTTAGATATGCTTCGGTATAACATACCTTGTTGTGCCTCCAGCTTGTGCTTTAGTTCGGAGACTTTGGCCGCATGCGAGGCTGTTGCCAGCTTTGCAGCCTATTCATCCAAGTAGACATATATATTAGCTCATGTAGAGTATTATTCGATCCTCTATTATGCCTTTCTTCATGAAATGCTGAACAGTGTCTCAGAGGCTACTGTCTATATACAGGTATTCCTTTCGTAAATAACTAAATATATATTACTTCACATACCTCAAAGCCTATTAGAAGGCTGCTATAGGCTTGGTTCAATCTGCTTTTAGCGGACCGAACCTTTTCAACCACCATACCCATAAGGGTATGGTGCTCCTCCACAATGGAAGCACTTTGAGGCACTTCCATCAGAGTGTCTGGCGCCTCTGGATTGATAGAGGACGCTGGTGGAGACGGCACGCCCCCTTCCCTTGAACAAGGCTGCTGGTTCGATTCCTGGGCCGTATGGGTCTCTAGAATAATATTTGGATGCGGGCCAAATTGATCGTTGCCCCCATTGCCGGTCTCCATGGGGGTTGATTTCCACCTCTCTTCGGCAACAGAGGTATTACCCTCCGCCGCCACCTTCACGACCTCCCATACCTCCCCATGACCTGGAGAGGTTCTTTGAGACAACACTTCAGTGTTGTCCTTGGTAGTGGGTGGAGACATCTATGGAGGCGACTCGCTCTCCATCTCGTTCGTCCCTAGCAAGTTCCCAGATGACGATGATCGTTGGGGGAGATCGCGAGCCAGGCTATAATGCACAATTCAGTATGTTAAAATAATACGGCATGAAATCAGATATGTGTATGGTGTCTTCGGATACTTACAATTCAGCCGAGGACTTCGTCCTGGGGTGCCGCTTTGGGGTGGCATCGGCATCCGCTTCGGAATCATCCGAAAGCAAGGGTTTTCCCTTCTTGGCCGCCTCCGCCTCCAGATCTGCGGAAGCCACCTTTTCTTCTTCCCCCCATTGGGGGGAGAATTACTCCCTTCCTCCTCTACATCTTCATCATGGGAGGAGGAGGTCTCGGAGTCTTCGGACATGGCATCCAAAGTACCCTTATGACGGAGGCCACCTCTAGTCTCCTTGCCCTTCTTCTTGGCCTTCTTCTCGGCGCCTGATACAGCGCCAGAACTAGCATCTTGGTCAGCAAGGGGGTAGCATGGTCCTCGAATAGCGGAGCCGGACATTTGATCTGCTCCACTTTCTTTGTCCAGCCCTGTGAGAGTCAGAAAGTTCAATATACTCCCTGTATTTGCAAATAAAAGTTATTATAAAACTTACGAGAGTGGTTGGACGTGCACAGTCAAGGCTGCGGTCTTTGGTTGTCTCTGGCCATGACTTTTGAGTCTTGAAGAGCATCTTCCATATGTCTTCATGCGTTGTGCCGAAGAACCGCTGCAGGGTCCGAGGACTGGACGGGTCGAATTCCCACATATGTTGAGTCCGGCGCTGACAAGGGAGAATCCGATGAAAAAGCATCACCTGGATCATGCTGGCGAGGCTGGTGTTCTTGTTTATCATGCCCTTGATGCAGCTCTCCAGCATCGTCACCTTGTCAGGCGATTCCCAATCTAGGCCCTTATTGAGCCAGGATGTAAGCCACATCGGGGGCCCGGATTTGAACTCAGGGGCGGCGTCCCATGTGGCATCGTGGGGTTCCGTGATATAGAACCACCCCTGCTACAATCCTTTGATGCTCTCCACAAAGGTCCCCTTTGGCCAGGTGACATTGGGGAGTTTGCTCACCATGGCGCCACCGCACTCCGCGTGTTGTCCCTCGACCACCTTTGGCTTCACATTGAAGACCTTGATCCATAGGCCGAAATGGGGAGGGACGCAAAGGAATGCCTCGCACACGATGATAAATGCCGAAAGGTTGATTAAGGAATTTGGGGCTAGATCATGAAAATCTAGCCCGTAGTAGAACATGAGACCGCAGACGGAAGGATGAAGGGGAAACCCTAGTCTGTAGAGGAAATGGGGGATGAACACTACCCTTTCATTAGGCTCCGGAGTGAGAATGATCTGCTTTTTGGCAGGGAGCCGATTGACTATGTCCATGGCCAGATACCCAGCTTCCCGGAGCTCCTTGATGTTATCCTCTGTAATAGAGGAGGCCATCCACTTGCCCTGCGCTCCAGATCCGGACATGGCTAGGAGTGTTTGGTGGCGATGGAAAGGATTGAGACTTGGGCGCTGGAGCTTGAATGGCGGATAGGCTGAGGAGGAGGAAGGCGTGGGGTAAAAATATGGATCTTTGTCTTCTTATAAAGGCAGTGGATATCAAGCGTCCCCTCTGGAGCCTTAAATCTTGCCTATTCCCAATGGGACGTGTGAATGGCATGGTTGGATTACCCAAACCCATGTTAATGAGAATCCCGTGATAAGGGGACACGATCTCTGCTTTGACAAGATGTGTCGATGGTCGTGCCTCGAAATGTGAAACGGGGATGTAAAATGGTTGAGAATGCTAACAAGGTCAGGACGTAATGCCTCGCCGAAAAATCACCTATGGACATGACTTATTTCGTTTTGAATATTTTTGCCCTTACAGCTTAAGGCTGTAATTGTTAAATAAGGCTGGATACAGTTGTTTTGCATGGAGGACTGTGTTGGAGTATTCGGAGAAGGAACCTTCCTTGCAATGCCGAAGACAATCTGCATGCCGAATACATCGCCATTGAAGCCCGGTTCAGGGGCTACTGAGGGAGTTCTAGACTATGGGGTCCTCGGGGAGTCAGCCTATGTGACATGGGCCGGGCTGATGGGCCGTGAAGATAAAAGATAGGAGGACCTCCCCCGTGTCTGGATGGGACTTCCCTTTGCGTGGATGGCAAGCTTGGTGTTCGGATCATGTACCTTCCTTTCTCCGTAACTGACTTTGTACAACTCTAGATCCCTCTCGTGTCTATATAAACTAGAGGGTTTAGTCCATAGGGGCAATCACAATCATACAGGCTAGACATTTAGGGTTTAGCTATTATGATCTCGAGGTAGATCAACTCTTGTAACACCTATACTCATCCAATTAAATCAAGCAGGAAGTAGGGTATTTCCTCCATTAAGAGGGCCCAAACCTGGGTAAACATCGTGTCCCATGCCTCCTTGTTACCTTCGATCCTTAGACGCACAGTTTGGGACCCCCTACCCGAGATCTGCCGGTTTTGACACCGAGAGCGCCCTCCACCCTTTTGGCCACCTCGTGGATCCTCTGACTCCATCAACAAGTCTCCTGGTTTGCTTCTGGTCCAAGAAAGATCATCACGAAAGTTTTATTCTGTTTGGACTCTGTTTGGTATTCCTTTTCTGCGAAACTCAAAAACAGGCAAAAAAACAAAAACAGGCATTGGGCTCTAGGTTAATAGGTTAGTCCCAAAAATAATATAAAATAGCATATAAATGCATATAAAATATCCAAAACCGACAATATAATAGCATGGAACAATAAAAAAATTATAGATACATTGGAGACGTATCAGGGAGGCGCCTTCCCACTTGGGCCTTTGTGGCCCAAGTTGCCTTCCACCTCTTGGCCTTTTTAGGCCCATTGATATTAAATTAAATATAAAATTGTTCTAAATACTTTCATACCATTATTTATATAATTTAAGATCCTTGGAAATATTTTCCACCTATATATAATTGTTTGTAATATCATGTATTAGCCGATATTCACTGAAACCCTTGTGGTGACCCGAAACACTTAAGGATTCTCTCGGAGCTATTCTGAATATTAATGAAACAACTCCGCAAATATATATTATCATCACTCCCATCCTACTAACACTCAGCTGATCATGATTGCCTTAGGCTTCTGACCTCGTAGGTTCGGTAACTCATAACATGAACGAAACCTTTCGTTCAATGACCTATAGCAGGACCGTGGACGTCCATATCGATCCCTATGAGTGCATGAATGATACCCGAGTGAACCTATGGTTATCATGCAATGTTCCCTTTGCTTCGTGATACTTCACAAAACCCGGGATGCATCGGTATACTCATGAGTTATCACTATGCTCACTATACCAAAATCCTCGTTACAGGTTTTGTTCTTCTTTCTCGTATTGTGTTTCTGCATCCCCGTGACATAGTCACCTGTGTTTGGCTAGATGATGATGGATGCCATCACACCTAGAGATCCCTAAGAATATATCCCCATCATCAGAGGAGCAAATCCCACTCTTGAGCTATCCGGTCACTTGTCAAACTTTTCGATGAGCCTGTAAGTTGTCGTTATGATCATCGTGTTATAGGTGATGTTTGAGCAACCCCAAAATCCACCGTACGGTAAGAAGTGACCATGATACTCTCATGGTCCAAGGAGAAAAATCACACGTTAACAGGCCGTGTTATTACAATTGATTATAGATGATATTATCTCAATTCATAACAAGCAAGATTGGTTCAATTCAATATGGTCGGTCTTCCAACGTCATAATCTCATTGTTGTTTTAGGACTACCGTTAGTTAATGATGTCCTAAGATCCGGAAAAACGTGATCACCAACAATACTTGAGCTATTCTTAGAGGCGAGATTAGGAACCTTTATTTTATCTATTTATCGTTTCACACATGCATATGAGTTTTCCACTAAATCACATATTCCAGGGTCATAGAAGTTGTAGCATGAAATATAAACCCTTAATTATGAATACGGAAACATAATAATACGATATTATTGCCTCTAGGGCATATTTCCAACAAAAATTTCAGCCTGATAAAAGTTACGGACCTCCGGCTATTTAAGAAACGGTGCTCGGTCGCAGAAACAGTAAACTGGCAAGAAAACCTAGAGAAAAGAGAGGGGAGATCAAATCTTGGAGGGTCTCCTGCCCTCCAGGAGCCATGTCAGCCAAGCACCACAGGGGGAATCCTTCTCCTATCTAGGGGGAAGGCCTAGCAAGAAGAAGGAGGGGTCTCCCCCCTCTCTCCTGGTGGTGATGGAGCGCCGCCGAGGGAACCATCATGACAATGATCCACTCCAACAACTTCGCCGCCATCATCAACAACTTTCTCCCGCTCTATCCAGCGGTGTAATCTCTCTCACCTCACTATAAATATCTACTTGAACATGGTGCTCTATGATATATGTCATTATCCAACGATGTGTTGCACCTCTATTATGTTTGAGTGGTTTCTTTTGTCCTCTGGGCTAATTGTGGTATGGTATGGTTGATATGAGTTGTATGTTATTATGGTATTGTCTTATGGTGTGTGACATCAGCGCAAATGTGTGGGGCTCCCATTGTATGTGTTGTCGTATGTTAATGATTTGCTTATAGTGGATTGCAGGAGTGGCTGAAACCTAAACCCGAGTTTGTGAGTTGTTGCATAATTAAAGGGGACTTTTAACTTAATGCTATGGTTGGGTTTTACCTTAATGAATCTTCAGTATTTGTGGATGCTTGCTAGAGTTACAATCATAAGAACATATGATCCACGTATGAAAAGTGTGTTAGCTTAGGCCTCTCTGTCAAAAGTATGCATGATGAGCACGTTTCATATCCAATTTCCTAGGGACAATCCTTTTCTTATTGTTCTTCCAAAAAACCCTACTTAATTGTTCTCATTATATTCATGCAAAGCTATATTGTTATTCATGCAAAGTAGTTTTATTTCTTGTTCTAGGTAAAGTAAACATTAGTTTGCGTAGAGTTGTACTGGTGGTCAATAGAAGTTGAGAGAATATCAATTCTACCTTTAGTTCTTCGATGGGTTTGACACTCTTATCGAAAGGCCTACAACTGATCCCCTACACTTGAGGGTATCCGCTTCTGGTCGTCATTTGGTTGCACATGTTCCAGCTATTCTTCATCATCGGTTCATCAACAATGTTGGGAAGCATAGTAGAAAACAAAAAATGACATCTACACACACCCAAGTTCAATATGAAGATGTATAACGGGTTGGGATCACGATCGTTACCGTCACCGAGTTGCAGCGAAAGAACAACTTGTCGGTGTAGATCGTACTTGGAGTCCCTCGAACTATGGATGAACAATCTCGTGAACCGCCCACAAACAACCCCTCGGACCAAAGACTGAAAGCATGACTTTTGTGGCACCCCGGCTCAGAGCGATCGGTTTACCTTGCATTGCCAACCCAGAGATCATATCTTCTGGCAACACACAACATCTTGGTATAGAAATCACCACTTTATTGAAACTAGTGGAAGCATAGTGTTACATTGCATCTAGTAGTGAGGCCAAGCGGCACACTCGGTGCGGCTGAACAATATGTACATTATTTAGTGAACATAAAGGGTCCTCAAGCACGACATCTACACGGCAGCGGAATAACGATGTAGCGGGACTCCATAGCACAGGGACACCAATGAGGACACGGTCTAGACACGATAGCACTCTGATCCAGTTAGACTTCCAGAAATCTGGCATAACACGCCAGGTTAGTATATTGAATGTACTTGCAAGCTCACAACAAGCCAAACCATAATGGCAAACAACATCATGACATTTAATTAAGTTCATGCAAGTATCAAAATGCTACTCATGTAGTGACCAAACTTGTGCATCGAGTTACTCGGACTCCCTTACCAACAGGTTGCCTCGCAACCGAATAGTGATCACGACGAACCACGAACAGAACCATACTTGGTTCAACAGGTTACCTCGTAACCAAACAGTGATCTCTCTCGGATCACAAGTAATACCAAAACAGTCAGTCTCACTGACATCATCCTAACTTAAAAGTGCAATGCAAATAACTTAGTGTGCAAGATTATTTATGAAAGTTGATCCATGGTGTGACTTACTTACGAACTGGGCCCTTATCCGCGGGCGTGGCTATCGATAGATTAATACACTCTGTAGAGGTAGCACACTTTACCCACACCACGGAACCCGTGGCCTCGCACTCCCATTCGGGTGGACCAACGGCATTCCAACAGAACCCTCCCATTGCCATGACACTCTTACGGCCACTCCGACCAACTCCCTTCTGGGATCAGTCCTGGGTGACCGAGCCTACCAAAGGCAAAACTACCACCGTCGTGGCAAATAAATAGTCGCAAACGGGGACACGGTACCATAACAACAACAGGTCCACAAGGTTATGTCTGCTTACCGGGCCAGGGTAACGCACGCCCATAACCTTCCCTAGTTGGAGGTACCGACAAGAGGCATGACAATGGAACAACTACGGCCTCCACATACTAAGGCAAATGTGGTTGCACTTGGCAGACCGATTCAGTGGCACCATGACCCGACCAACTTTAAGTTCCAGTTCAATTATCATCAGGTTTAACTTGAAAATAAAAATGCCCGAGTCACAATATGCCATGCTCATGCAACCATGTATCATGCATCATATATCACTTAATAGTAACAGATCAACCTCATTCAAAGTTCTACTTGCACAAACTCAGCTTGCAACATTTTTGGTCCTTTCTTACTAGTTATTTCTACTCATTACTTTAGTTGGTATTTATCAAATAAACTCATTTTTCACATAGCAAAAATAATACTCATGCTCATAGTACCATAGTCATGACAAAATTTACTTAGATTAACTACTCAAGCTATAACTCACTAGTTCAAGCATTGATTTCTGTTAACTAAGCATTTTGATCATGACAAACTAAATAACACAAGCATCATTTTTTAATACTATATGCAATGAATATCATATAAATTCAAGTAGAAAATCATGAATATTGCAAAGATACTATGATCATGTTGTTGTTGTTGCCTTAGTGCAGAGGAGCTTCACACTCCTCGTGGAAGCCTTCAACACAAGCTTCACCTTCTTAAAATAAATCAAATGAGAAAAAGACAATATCAAGAACACTTCTGAAAATCACCAAAAATTCTAGGCAGCAAGGAAAATTCCCATCTTGGGTGTGCTGCTAGGATTTTCTAGTAAGAACATAATGCAAAAAGAAACAACTCATGTGGACTTGTAGAATAAAAGTTACAGCTAGTCAAAGTTCTGGTCAAATTTGAACTAAATTTGAATTAAAAAGAAAAAATAGGGGGGTGACGTCGAAGGCGTAAAACGCCAGGGCGCCACCACTCATACCGCTTCGGGCGCGGCTTGAGTGGTTGACAGCAGGTCCCATGTGTCAGGCCGGAGGGGGGAGAGAGAGAAATAGAGGCGGATGGTGCGGTGACGGTGCTTTCTTCGGCCAGAAGTGCCCGACGACGAGATCTAGAGGGATAGGATTGAAAAGGAGGTGGAGATGCACCTGCCCGTACCCGTAGCGTGGCTAGGGATGGCCGGCCGGGGTCAGAACAGAGCTCTCCAATAGCAGCAGCAGGCGGGGCTCGTCGGAGATGGTGGTTCCGGTGATGCAGGGCCAGTCCAGCAGCTCTAACAGCACGAGCACGCACCAGTGGATCACCACGAACACGCCGGAGGGGTCATTTGAGCTCGAGCGGCTCTGGAGCGGGTGGGGGCAGAGGAGGGGAATCGCTAGGGAGCTCGTGGCGGGGACGGCGGCCAGAGGCCTGCCCCGTCGGGCTGCGGCGCTCTACGGGTGTTTGGAGGTGTGATGAGTGTGTTTGAGGAGAGGAACAAGCTCGGGGGAGATCTATGTATAGCCGAGTCCGAGGCGGGGATCGAGAGCTCGCCGGATTTCTCTGGAGCCTCGCCCGGCGATGAATGGTGTCAGTGAGAGAGGGGAAAGATGTCGGAGGTCACGCTGGAGCAGTAGGCGAGCTGTGACGAGCACAGGAGCGCGGTACGTGACGAGCACACAGGCACGGGCGTACTGTTGCATTGGTCGCGCTGTTCCCGTGCTCGCTGCGGCAAGCTTCGGCGTCAGCGAGGGCTAGTGTGCTGTTAAGGTGGCTCAAACCAAGATGGTGGCATGGTTTGGCACGGTTTTGTAGCGAGGGCAGCGAGCACGCATGAAACAGAGGCGTTGGCGCAACGTAAAGCGCGTCGGACACATGCCAGCCACCTTGGACGAACGTGGTCATCGCGTGAACTATGGCATTAGGCTGAGATAAGCCCAAATAACATGTCTGGCATCTAGGTCTTAGTGGTTTTAGTTGTTTTGCACATTTGGTTGGATCACAGGTGCACTCTGGGAGTGGCTATCTTCCTGGCAAGTTTCTAGACAGAAACTTGTGAGCTTAAGTGAGAAAAATCTAGTGGGAGTTAAGGGTTGTGCTTTGGGGTTTAGTGATCTCTTAGGAAGGTAATCAAGCTCAGAAAAGATCAGCCCCAAAAGATCAAGCAAAAATATACTTGTTGTGCAAAGTGATCATTGTGTCTAGAACAGAAATGATTTTCTGTAGGAAAAATATTACAAAAAGCTAGGCAATATTTTTTCTCAGGAAGGTTCCCTTGGGTCCAAAGAATATTTGTGAATTTATTCAAGATTTTTGGAGCAAGAAATCTAGGGGTTGCTTTGGAGCTTTCTTCTCTGAAGTGATTTTCAGGGGGGAAATGAATATTTTTCTTTAATGAAAAATATCCATTGGGCTTTTGTTGGAGTTTTTCAGAGAAGAAAAGGTGAGTTAGAGGTGGGTCACTTGGCTGAAATTCAAGGGTAGGCCCAAGTGTTCAAGTCCATTTGAATTGATTCAAAACACCAAAACCAAAGCAAAAGCTACTCAAAGTTCGGAAAAAAGAGAGAAGGTAAAAACAAGGCTGTCACAAACCTACCCCAGTTAAGATGAATCTCGTCCTCAAGATTCGGTTGCTTGGGAAAACAGTTCTGGGTAGGTTGTCCTTAAAAATTCCTCTCTTTCCCAGGTTGCTTCTTCTTCTGTGTGATGCTCCCACTGGACCTTGTAAAACTTGATCGCTTTGCTGCGTGTAACTCTTTCTGCCTCATCCAAGATTCTGAACGGTCTCTCCTCATAAGTTAAATCCTTGGCAAGCTCAATTTCGGACATATTAGTCATTTTCTCAGGTGGTGAAATACACCTTCTCAGCTGTGACACGTGGAACATGTTGTGTACTTCCGATAATTCTGGTGGCAATTCCAACTAATAAGCAACTATGCCAACTCGTGTCATGACTGGGAATGAACCAATATATCTTGGTGCCAGTTTGCCTCGGGTCTGAAAACTCCCTTCATAGGGGTGACTCGAAGATACACATGTTCACCGGGTTCAAAACTGACTGGTCTATGCTTGGCATCATAATAACTTTTCTATCGTGACTTAGCCAGTTGAAGTCTATCTTGAATTTCCTTGACTTGCTTCTCTGCCTCCAATATCAGGTCGGTACCAAAGATATGTCTGTCTCCGGTTTGAGACCAATTTAAGGGAGTGCAGCACTTACGGCCGTATAATGCTTCAAAGGGTGACATTTTCAGGATGGTTTGAAAACTGTTGTTGTACGAGAATTCTGCATATGGCAAACAATCTTCCCATTTGGGTCCATGGGCTAAGGCACATGCTCGCAGCATATCTTCAAGGATTTGATTCACTCGCTCGGTCTGACCATCTGTTTGTGGATGATAGGTGGTGCTATATTTGAGAGCGGTTCCCAAAGCTTGATGGAGTCGGGACCAAAATGCAGAGGTAAACAATGAACCTTGGTCCGAAGTGATTGTTTTTGGTACTCCATGCAGACTAAAAATCCGAGATACGTACAACTATGCGAGTTGATCAGCGCGGAGGGTGGTGTTGATGGAATAGAGTGAGCCACTTTTGTCGGCGTGTCCACTATGACCCATATAGCATCCTTGCCTCGGTGAGTCTTGGGTAGACCGGTGATAAAGTCCATGCAGACATCATCCCATTTCCATTGTGAGACGGGTAGGGGTTGGAGAAGTCTGGCGGTTTCTTGTGTTCTGCCTTTACTTTGTTGCAGATGTCACAGCAAGCGACAAAATATGTGATGTCCCTTTTCATTCCATCCCACCAAAATATCTGTCGAAGATCTTCGTACATTTTCGTGCTGCCTGGGTGTATCGAATATGAGGATTCATGTGCTTCTGCCAAAATTTTCTTCTTCAAATCTGCTTGCTCAGGTACGCATATCCTTCCTCGGAACCTAAGTGTACCTAGTGCGTACTTTGAGAATCCTGAGTCTTGCCTTCACGCAGAAGTTGGAAATATACTTGCACACTCTCGCTGTTGGCCTGTGCCACATGGATCTCTTCTTCTAGAGTAGGAGTTACTTCCAAAGTATTTGCAAGACCGGCATCAACAATTACCAAGTTTAGCTGAGCAATCTCTTGCAGGAGTTCTGGAGGCAAAGACTCCAGCATGGTGTTTAAGTTGGCAGGCTTGCGACTGAGGGCATCAGTGACCACGTTAGCTTTTCCCGGATGGTAATTTATTCCCAGATCATAGTCCTTGACCAACTCGAGCCATCTTTACTATCGAAGGTTTAAGTCTAGCTGAGTAAAGATATATTTGAGACTCTTATGGTTGGTGAATATTTGACATCTCTTCCCAATGAGATAATGTCTCCAAATCTTTAGAGAGTGCACAACCGCGGCCCGTTCCAAATCATGCGTAGGATAATTTCCTTCATGAGGTCGTAGTTGGCGAGATGCGTAAGCTACCACCTTGCCGTCTTGCATAAGTACGCACCCAATACCTTTTTTGGATATGTCACAATACACATCGAAGCTGCGGTAAATGTCTGGGAGAGTTAGGACTAGTGTTGATGTTAATCTGGTTTTTAGCTCGTTAAAGCTCTGCTCGCAATCCTCGGTCCATTCAGACTTCTTGTATTTCTTGAGGAGTTCTGTCATTGGCTTGGCAATTTTGGAGAATCCTTCAATGAACCGGCGGTAGTATCTGGCTAATCCAACAAAACTCCGGACTTCGGATACTGTCGTGGGTGCTGCCCAATCAAGCACATCTTTTACTTTGTTGGGATCCACTGCAAGACCTTCTGCTGATAGAACATGCCCCATAAATCTGACTTGTTTGAGACAAAACTCACACTTGCTGAATTTTGCATACAACTGATGGTCACGGAGTCTCTATAAGACTGCTCGGAGGTGTTCCTTATGTTCCTCGTCACTTTTAGAGTATATGAGAATATCATCGATGAAAACCACCACAAACTTATCCAAGAATTCCATGAACACCTTATTCATCATATGCATGAAAAAGGCGGGGGCATTTGTGAGACCGAAGGACATCACCGTATATTCGTAAGGACCGTAACGAGTAGTGAACGTGGTCTTAGGAATATCTTCCTTCTTGATCTTCAATTGATGATATCCGGTCCTTAAATCAATCTTGGAAAATACCTTTGCACCACTGAGCTGATCGAACAAATCATCAATCCTTGGTAGTGGGTATTTGTTCTGGATGGTAACATCGTTCAACTGATGGTAGTCTATGCACATTCTGAGACCACCATCTTTCTTGTCCACAAATATTGCAGGTGATCCCCATGGTGAAGAACTTGGGCGGATATATCCTTTTTGCAGCATCTCATCCAACTGCTTCTTTAATGGAAGGCATCCGATAATACTTTTTGTACAATGGTGCAGACACGGGTACAAGATCAATTGCAAACTTAAGCTCTCTATCTGGAGGCATTCCAGGTAGTTCTTCGGGGAATACATCGGGAAATTCACTGACCACCAGAATCAGATCCAATTATTCCGCTACTGTAGTGAAGACCATCTCCCTTTTGGGTAATACCTTTGCAGGCAATAAATTTTATGGTTTGGCCTTCCTGATTTGTCAGGGTGACTTCTCGGCTCAACAATTTATGCATACTTGATACTGAGTCAACCAGTTCATTCCCAAAATGACATCCAACTTGGCAGACTCGATGACTATCACAGTGGTTGGAAAGTGGACTCCCTTGATATCAATTTCCAAATTTTTGCAGACCAGATGGCTTTTGATCATGGAGCCCGAGGATTGAACCAGCATACTTTTTCCCAAAAGCGAGCAAGAAAATTTGTTTTGGGCAACAAAACTCTGAGAAATAAAAGAGTGGGAAGCCCCTAGAGTCAAATAGAATTATTGCAGGTATGTTATTAACGAGAAACATACCAATGATGTCTTCGGGGTTTTCTAGGGCTTCTTCTGCGGAGAGATTATTAACTTGCCCTTAGATGGGCTTCTGGGTATGATATGGCCCCATGTGATTGACTTGCGGTCGGAACGGAGCATTTGACTTCTTGGGACACTGTCTGGCATAATGTCCGGTCAGGCCACAATTAAAGCAGGCGTTGTTGCGCTCATGCTCTTCATGCACAGGGTTGATCACAACATTTTTGACTTGAGTAGTGGTCTTGTTCACATTGTGCTGCCAATTTGGTTTATACTCCACTTGAGTCTGTTGCCAGGTACGGGCCTTCTGAATGGGATGTTCGTCCTTCTTTGGCTCAAATTTGCGCTTGTGGTCATTGTTTGCAGGGCGGTTATCTTGCATAGGCTTGTACTCTCTTTCTGCAATGAGAGTCTTCTTCACCAGAGACTGAAAATATGGAAAGTCGAGAACAGAGAGCAATCCTGAGGTGTTGATTTAATCCTCCAAGGAATCTATCGATCTTTCTTTCTTTTGTGGCCACATCATAAAGGGAATAACAGACCAGATGGTTGAACTTGTGCAAATATTCACTTACTGATAGACTGCCTTGAGTGAGACCAAGAAATTTGCGTTGCTTGACCTTCATGATACCAGCTGGAATATGATACTTGAGAAATTGGTCCTTGAAATTATTCCATGTAATTTCTTCTCCCGCAGGCCACAAAGCTTTAGCAATATCCCACCATATAGCAGCGGCTCCTTCAAGATAGTGGGTAGCAAATGGAACCTTGTCAGCTTCAACAGTGCGAGCAATCTCAAGTTTCTTCGCAATGGTTCGTAACCAATCATCTACTTCCAAAGGGTCAATCACTTGACTGAAACTAGGAGGATTAGTCCTTTGAAAATTTAACATCTTGGAGTGATGTCCATTTGGATTTCCATTCTGTCCAACCATAGCTTGCACACTTTTTAACAACTCAATCAGATCATTATTCCTTCTTTCGTCAAACATTCGCATAATTTGTTCAGTGGAGGGTGGATTTGGCGGTGGAGGCGGTGGTTGCGGGTACGGCTCAAGGGAGTGTCCTGCCTGTCTTGTTGAACGATGAACAGGGACATCCTCACAAGCCTGTGAGCTGTTGCCTCCCCGCGTCATCCTACTGTTTATTTTTTCCAATAAGAGCAACCGAGATGAGAAACATCCAATCATGGAAAGAAAAGCCAGCGACAAACCCGGAAAAGTGAACAAACCGAAAACACAGCGATCGAATAAAAATTTCTAACATAATTATACATAGACTCATACATGAAAGGTAAACATCATGACGGGTGCAACTACTCGCATACATGCGTCATAGCTCATACAACTACATCCATACATCACATGACCACTGCTGATACTCAGACGCTCTAAAACTCTGCTGGTTCTGCTGGGTCCTCTCCTGAGTTAGACCCAGATCCTGAACTGAGGACTCCAACCGAAACCTCCGGGTTGAAGGTAACACGACGACGCTGCCTCGAGGGCTCTCCCTCAGGGGCAGGTGCGGAACGGGAAGGGATCATGGGAGCTGCGGCGGTAGCAAGAAGAGATGTCCACTCAGCAGGAGCACTCTATGGGTTCACGGGCGAGGTGCCCGAGCTAGTCGTGGGGGTAACCGGAGAAACAGGCGAGCTAGAATTGGGCACAATATAAGGAGTAAACCCCATAGAAGGTGGAGTAGGGTAGGATCTAGTGGCGGCTAAAGCAGAACGGGCACGATTCAGCTCTTGAGCCAACTCATGAATCAAAAGATAACTAGCAGTGATATATCGAGAAAGGTGGCTAGTGTCACTATCAAACGTCGGATCAACGGAATGAAAGCGAATACGACCATCATCGTGCAGGGATGGGTAGAAACGAAAACTTGGGTGGTTCTGCATCCGAGCCTCAGCATAGCGTAACTGAACAAGAATCTCGAACGCAACATACTGGACGGCCTGAGAGGTACGAGTGTAAGAACCCGCTGACGAACTGGTGCGTAGAGTAACCACGGCGTGACACTCATACACGGAGTCAGCTAGACGCTCCCGGTACACCCGATATGTTGGGTCATCATCGTGAGAGTACAATCGACGCCACACGCTGAGGAGATGCGAAAAAGTGTAGGGCATCAGCTGTAACTGGCATGGATACAGCACCGGAGCCATCTACACTCACAACCATTAACAGGTTAGAAATAACAATAAGTCAAATGCATGCAATGCAGTGTAGCATCCAGATGCAAATTCTAACAGCACTCAATTAGCAACTAACTAACGTTTACTTCACGTGTCGGGGGTCTAGCATGTCCTACAGTCAGCACGGCTCTGATACTAAGTGTTGTGGCACCCTGGCTCAGAGTGACTAGTTTACCTTGCATTGCCAACCTAGAGATCATGTCTTCTGGCAACACACAACATCTTGGTACAGAAATCACCACTTTATGGAAACTATCGGAAGCATAGTGTTACATTACATCATGTAGCGAGGCCAAGCGACACACTCGGTGTGGCTGAACAATATGTACATTATTTAGTGAACATAAAGGGGCCTCGAGCACGACATCTACACGGCAGCGGAATAATGATGTAGCGGGACTCCATAGCACAGGGACACCGATGTGGACACGGTCTAGACACGACAGCACTCTGATCCAGCTAGACTTCCTAAAATCTGGCATAACACGCCAGGTCAGTACATTGAATGTACTTGCAAGCTCACAACAAGCCAAACCATAATGGCAAACAACATCATGAAATTTAAGCAAATTCAATGCAAGTATCAAAATGATACTCATGCAGTGATGAAACTTGTGCATTGAGTCACTCGAACTCTCTTACCAACAGGTTGCCTCGCAACCGAACAATGATAATGACGGACCACGAACGGAACCACACTTGGTTCAACAGGTTACCTCATAACCAAACAGTGATCACTCCCGGATCACAAGTAATACCACAACAGTCAGTCTCACTGACATCATCATAAGTCAACAGTGCAATGCAAATAACTTAGTGTGCAAGATTATTTATAAAAGTTGATCCATGGTGCGACTTACTTATGAACCGGGCCCTTATCCGCGGGCGCGTCTATCGATATATTAATACACTCTGTAGAGGTAGCACACTTTACCCACACCACGAAACCCATGGCCTCGCACTCCCATTCGGGTGGACCAACGACATTCCGATAGAACCCTCCCATTGCCATGACACTCTGACGGCCACTCCGACCAACTCCCTTCTGGGATCAGTCCTAGGTGACCGAGCCTACCAAAGGCAAAACTACCATCGTCGTGGCAAATAAACAGTCCCAAACGGGGACACGGTACCATAACAACAACGGGTCCACAAGGTTATGTCTGCTTACCGGGCCAGGGTAACGCACACCCATAACCTTCCCTAGTTAGAGGTACCTATAAGAGGCATGACAACGGAACCAATACGGCCTCCCCATACTAAGGCAAATGTGGTTGCACTTGGCAGCCCGATTCAGTGGCACCATGACCCAACCAACTTTAAGTTCAAGTTGAATTATCATCAGGTTTAACTTGAAAATAAAAATGCCCGAGTCACAATATGCCATGCTCATGCAACCATGTATCATGCATCATATATCACTTAACAGTAACAGATCAACCTCATTCATAGTTCTACTTGCACAAACTCAACTTGCAACATTTCTGGTCCTTTCTTACTGGTTATTTCTACTCATTACTTTAGTTGGTATTTATCAAATAAAACTCATTTTTCACATAGCAAAAATAATACTCATGCTCATAGTACCATAGTCATGACAAAATTTACTTAGATTAACTACTCAAGCTATAACTCACTAGTTCAAGCATTCATTTCTGTTAACTAAGCATTTTGATCATGACAAACTAAATAACACAAGCATCATTTTTTTAATACTATATGCAATGAATATCATACAAATTCAAGTAGAAAATCATGAATATTGCAAAGACACCATGATCATGTTGTTGTGGTTGCCTTAGTGCAGAGGAACTTCACACTCCTCCTGGAAGCCTTCAAGACAAGCTTCACCTTCTTAAAATAAATTAAATGAGAAAAATAAAATATCAAGAACACTTCTAAAAATCACCAAAAAATCTAGGCAGCAAGGAAAATTCCCATCTTGGGTGTTCTGCTAGTATTTTCCAGTACGAACATAATGCAAAAAGAATCAACTCATTTGGACTTGTAGAATAAAAGTTACAGCTAGTCAAAGTTCTGGTCGAATTTGAACTAAATTTGAATTAAAAAGAAAAACTAGGGGGTGACGTCAAAGGCGTAAAACGCCAGGGCGCCACCACTCATACCGCTTCGGGTGCGGCTTGAGTGGTTGACAGCAGGTCCCAGGTGTCATGCCGGAGGGAGGGAGAGAGAGAAACAGAGGCGGATGGTGCGGTGACGGCGCTTTCTCCAGCGATAAGTGCCCGACAATGAGATCTAGAGGGATAGGGTTGAAAAGGAGGTGGAGATGCACCTGCCTGTTCCTGTTGCGTGGCTAGGGGTGGCCGGACGGGGTCAGAACAGAGCTCTCCAACAGCAGCAGTAGGCGGGGCTCGTCGGAGATGGTGGTTCCGGCGATGCAGGGCCAGTCCAGCAGCTCCAACAGCACCAACACGCACTAGTGGATCACCACGAACATGCCGGAGGGGTCAGTTGAGCTCGAGCGGCTCTGGAGCGGGTGGGGCAGAGGAAGGGATCGCGAGCGAGCTCGGGGCGGGGACGGCGGCCAGAGGCCTGCCCGGCCGGGCTGCGGCACTCTACGGGTGTGTGGAGGTGTGATGAGTGTGTGTGAGGAGAGGAACAAGCTTGGGGGAGTTCTATGTATAGCCGAGGCCGAGGAGGGGATCGAGAGCTCGCCGGAGTTCTCTGGAGCCTCGCCCGGCGATGAATGGCATCAATGAGAGAGGGGAAAGATGTCGGAGGTCATGCGGGAGCAGTAGGCGAGCTAAGACGAGCACAGGAGCGCGGTACGCGGCAAGCACACAGGCACGGGCGTACTGTTGCATTGGTCACGCTGTTCCCGTGCTTGCTGTGGCGAGCTCCGGCATCGGTGAGTGCCAGGGTGCAGTTAAGGTGGCTCAAACGAAGATGGTGGCATGGTTTGGCACGGTTTTGCAGCGAGGGCAGCAAGCACGCATGAAACAGAGGCGTTGGCGCAACGTAGAGCGCGTCGGACGCATGCCAGCCACCTTGGACGAACGTGGTCATCGCGTGAACTATGGCATCAGGCTGAGCTAAGCCCAAACAACATGTCTGGCATCTAGGTCTTAGTGGTTTTAGTTGTTCTGCACGTTTGGTTGGATCACAGGTGCACTCTGGGAGTGGCTATCTTCCTGGCAAGTTTCTGGACAAAAACTTGTGAGCTTAATTGAGAAAAATCTAGTGGGAGTTAAGGGTTGTGCGTTGGGGTTTAGTGATCTCTTAGGAAGGTAATCAAGCTCAGAAAAGATCAGCCCCAAAAGATCAAGCAAAAATATACTTGTTGTGCAAAGTGATCATTGTGTCTAGAACAGAAATGATTTTCTGTAGGAAAAATATTACAAAAAGCTATGCAATATTTTTGCTCAGGAAGGTGCCTTAGGGTCCAAAGAATATTTGTGAATTTATTCAGGATTTTTGGAGCAAGAAATCTAGGGGTTGCTTTGGAGCTTTCTTCTCTGAAGTGATTTTCAGGGGGGAAATGAATATTTTTCTTTAATGAAAAATATCCATTGGGTTTTTGTTGGAGTTTTTTAGAGAAGAAAAGGTGAGTTAGAGGTGGATGGGTCACTTGGGTGAAATTCAAGGGTAGGCCCAAGTGTTCAAGTCCATTTGAATTGATTCAAAACACTAAAACCAAAGCAAAAGCTACTCAAAGTTCAGAAAAAGAGAGAAGGCAAAAACAAGGCTGTCACAAACCTACCCCACTTAAGATGAATCTCGTCGGTTGCTTGGGAAAACAGTTCTGGGTAGGTTGTCCTTAAAAATTCCTCTCTTTCCCAGGTTGCTTCTTCTTCTGTGTGATGCTCCCCCTGGACCTTGTAAAACTTGATCGCTTTGCTGTGTGTAACTCTTTCTGCCTCATCCAAGATTCTGAACGGTCTCTCCTCATAAGTTAAATCCTTGGCAAGCTCAATTTCGGACATATTAGTCCTTTTCTCGGGTGGTGAAATACACCTTCTCAGTTGTGACACGTGGAACACGTTGTGTACTTCCGATAATTCTGGTAGCAATTCCAACTGATAAGCAACTATGCCAACTCATGTCATGACTGGGAATGAACCAATATATCTTGGTGCCAGTTTGCCTCGGGTCTGAAAACTCCCTTCATAGGGGTGACTCGGAGATACACATGTTCACCGGGTTCAAAACTGACTGGTCTATGCTTGGCATCATAATAACTTTTCTATCGTGACTTAGCCAGTTGAAGTCTATCTCGAATTTCCTTGACTTGCTTCTCTGCCTCCAATATCAGATCGGTACCAAAGATATGGCTGTCTCCGGTTTGAGATCAATTTAATGGAGTGCGGTACTTATGACCGTATAATGCTTCAAAGGGTGACATTTTCAGCATTGTTTGAAAACTGTTGTTGTACGAGAATTCCGCATATGGCAAACAATCTTCCTATTTGGGTCCATGGGCTAAGGCACATGCTCGCAACATATCTTCAAGGATTTAATTCACTCGCTCGGTCTGACCGTCTGTTTGTGATGATAGGCGGTGCTATATTTGAGAGCAGTTCCCAAAGCTTGATGGAGTCGGGACCAAAATGCAGAGGTAAACAATGAACCTCGGTTCGAAGTGATTGTTTTTGGTAATCCATGCAGACTGACAATCCAAGATATGTACAACTATGCGAGTTGATCAGCGTGGAGGGTGGTGTTGATGGAATAAAGTGAGCCACTTTTGTCAGCGTGTCCACTATGACCCATATAGCATCATTGCCTCGGTGAGTCTTGGGTAGACCGGTGATAAAGTCCATGCAGACATCATCCCATTTCCATTGTGAGACGGGTAGGGGTTGGAGAAGTCCGGCAGGTTTCAGGTGTTCTGCCTTTACTTTGTTGCAGATGTCACAGCAAGTGACAAAATATGCGATGTCCCTTTTCATTCCATCCCACCAAAATATCTGTCGAAGATCTTCATACATTTCGGTGATGCCTGGGTGTATCGAATATGAGGATTCATGTGCTTCTGCCAAAATTTTCTTCTTCAAATCTGCTTGCTCAGGTACGCATATCCTTCCTCGGAACCTAAGTGTACCTAGTGCGTCCTTTGAGAAATCCTGAATCTTGCCTTCACGCAGAAGTTGGAAATATACTTGCATACTCTCGTTGTTGTCCTGTGCCACACGGATCTCTTCTTCTAGAGTAGGAGTTACTTCCGAAGTATTTGCGAGACTGGCATCAACAATTACCAAGTTTAGCTAAGCAATCTCTTGCTGGAGTTCTGGAGGCAAAGACTCCAGCATGGTGTTTAAGTTGGCAGGCTTGCGACTGAGGGCATCAGTGACCATGTTAGACGCCCATGAACTATGGATGAACTATCTCGTGAACCACCCACGAACAACCCCTCGGACCAAAGACTGAAAGCACGACTTTTGTGGCACCTCGGTTCAGAGCGATCAGTTTACCTTGCATTGCCAACCCAGAGATCATGTCTTCTGGCAACACACAACATCTTGGTATAGAAATCACCGCTTTATTGAAACTAGTGGAAGCATAGTGTTACATTGCATCCAGTAGTGAGGCCAAGCGGCACACTCGGTGTGGCTGAACAATATGTACATTATTTAGCGAACATAAAGGGGCCTCGAGCACGACATCTACACGGCAGCGAAATAACGATGTAGCGGGACTCCATAGCACAGGGACACCGATGTGGACACGGTCTAGACACAACAACACTCCGATCCAGTTAGACTTCCTGAAATCTGGCATAACACACCAGGTTAGTATATTGAATGTACTTGCATGCTCACAACAAGCCAAACCATAATGGCAAACAACATCATGACATTTAATTAAATTCATGCAAGTATCAAAATGCTACTCATGTAGTGACCAAACTTGTGCATCGAGTCACTTGTACTCCCTAACCAACAGGTTGCCTCGTAACCGAACAGTGATCACGACAAACCACGAACGGAACCATACTTGGTTCAACAGGTTACCTCGTAACCAAACAGCAATCTCTCCCGGATCACAAGTAATATCACAACAGCCAGTCTCACTGACATCATCATAACTTAAAAGTGCAATGCAAATAACTTAGTGTGCAAGATTATTTATGAAAGTTGATCCATGGTGTGACTTACTTATGAACTGGGCCCTTATCCTCGGGCGCGGCTATTGATAGATTAATACACTCTGCAGAGGTAGCACACTTTACCCACACCACGGAACCCGTGGCCTCGCACTCCCATTCGGGTGGACCAACGGCATTCCAACAGAACCCTCCCATTGCCATGACACTCTTACGGCCACTCCGACCAACTCCCTTCTGGGATCAGTCCTGGGTGACCGAGCCTACCAAAGGCAAAACTACCACCGTCGTGGCAAATAAATAGTCCCAAACAGGGACACGGTACCAACAACTATAGGTCCACAAGGTTATGTCTGCTTACCGGACCAGGTTAATGCACGCCCATAACCTTCCCTAGTTGGAGGTACCGACAAGAGGCATGACAATGGAACAACTACGGCCTCCACATACTAAGGCAAATGTGGTTGCACTTGGCAGCCTGATTCAGTGGCACCATGACCCGACCAACTTTAAGTTCAAGTTGAATTATCATCAGGTTTAACTTGAAAATAAAAATGCCCGAGTCACAATATGCCATGCTCATGCAACCATGTATCATGCATAATATATCACTTAACAGTAACAGATCAACCTCATTCAAAGTTCTACTTGCACAAACTCAACTTGCAACATTTCTCGTCATTTCTTACTGGTTATTTCTATTCATTACTTTAGTCGGTATTTATCAAATAAAACCCATTTTTCATATAGCAAAAATAATACTCATGCTCACAGTACCATAGTCATGAATTTTTTTACTTAGATCAACTACACAAGCTATAACTCACTAGTTCAAGCATTCATTTCTGTTAACTAAGCATTTTGATCATGAGAAACTAAATAACACAAGCATCGTTTATTTTTAATACTATATGCAATGAATATCATATAAATTCAAGTATAAAATCATGAATATTGTAAAGACACCATGATCATGTTGTTGTGGCTTGCCTTAGTGCAGAGGAGCTTCACACTCCTCCTGGATGCCTTCAAGACAAGCTTCACCTTCCGAAAATAAATCAAATGACAAAAAGAAAATATCAAGAACACTTCTGAAAATTACCAGAAATTCTAGGCAGCAAGGAAAATTTCCATCTTGGGTATGCTGCTAGGATTTTGCAGTAAGAATAGAATGCAAAAAGAATCAACTCATTTGGACTTGTAGAATAAAAGTTACCGCTAGTCAAAGTTCTGGTCAAATTTGAACTAAATTTGAATTAAAAAGAAAAACCAAGGGGGTGACGTTGAAGGCGTAAAACGCCAGGGCACCACCACTCATACCACTCCGGGCACGACCTGAGTGGCTTACAGCAGGCCCCGCCTGTCAGGCCGGAGGGGGAGAGAGAGAGAGAAACACAGGTGGGTGGTGCAACAACGACGCTTTCTCCGCCGAGGAGTGCCCGGCGACGAGATCTAGAGGGATAGGATTGAAGAGGAGGTGGAGACGCACCTGCCCATACCCGTAGTGTGGCTAGGGGTGGCCGGACAGGGTCAAATCAGAGCTCTCCAGCGGCGGCGGCGGGCGGGGCTCGTCGTAGATGGTGGTTCCGGCGATGCAGGGCCAGTCCAGCAGTTCCAACAGCACCAACACGCACCAGTGGATCACCATGAACACGCCAGAGGGGTCAGTTGAGCTCAAGCGGCTCTGGAGCGGGTGGGGCAGATAAGGGGGATCGCCGGCGAGCTCGGGGCGGGGACGGCGGCCAGAGGCCTGCCCGGCCGGGCTGCGGCTACGGGTGTGTGGAGGTGTGATGAGTGTGTGTGAGGAGAGGCACGAGCTCGGGGGAGCTCTATTTATAGCCGAGGCTGAGGCGGGGATCGAGAGCTCGCCGGAGTTCTCTGCAGCCTTGCTCGGCAATGAATGGTGTCAGTGAGAGAGGGGGAAGATGCCAGAGGTCACGCGGGGAGCTGTAGGCGAGCTGCGACGAGCACAGAGCGCGGTATGTGATGAGCACAGGGGCACGAGCGCACTGTTGCATTGGCCGCGTCATTCCCGTGCTCGCTGTGGCGAGCTCCGGCGTCGGCGAGCGCTAGGGTGCAATTAAGGGGGCTCAAACGAAGATGGTGGCGTGGTTTGGCACGGTTTTGCAGCGAGGGCAGTGAGCACATGCGAAACAGAGGTGTTGGCGCAACGCAGAGCACGCCAGACGCATGCCAGCCACCTTGGACGAACGTGGTCACCACGTGAACTATGGCATCATGCTGAGCTAAGCCCAAACAACATGTCTGGCAGCTAGTCCTTAGTGGTTTTAGTGGTTTTGCACGTTTGGTTGGATCACATGTGCACTGTGGGAGTGGCTATCTTCCTGGCAAGTTTCTGGATAGAAACTTGTGAGCTTAACTGAGAAAAATCTAGTGGGAGTTAAGGGTTGTGCTTTGGGGTTTAGTGATCTCTTAGGAAGGTAATCAAGCTCAGAAAAGATCAGCCCCCAAAAGATCAAGCAAAAATATACTTGTTGTGCAAAGTGATCATTCTGTCTAGAACAGAAATGACTTTCTATAGCAAAAATATTACAAAAACCTATGCAATATTTTTTTCTCGGGAAGGTGCCCTAGGGTCCAAAGAATATTTTTGAATTTATTCGGGATTTTTGGAGCAAGAAATCTAGGGGTTGCTTTGGAGCTTTCTTCTCTGAAGTGATTTTCAGGGGGGAAAGGAATATTTTTCTTTTATGAAAAATATCCATTGGGCTTTTTTGGAGTTTTTCAGAGAAGAAAAGGTGAGTTAGAGGTGATGGGTCACTTGGGGTGTAGTAGGCCCAAGTGTTCAAGTCCATTTGAATTAATTCAAAACACCAAAACCAAAGCAAAAGCAACTGAAAGTCCGGAAAAAGAGAGAAGGCAAAAACCAGGCTGTCACAACCTTGCCACTTGTAAGCTGTGTTGGGATTTCCCCAAAAGAGGAAGGGTAAGTAATACAATAGAGATAAGTACTTCCCTTAGTGAGAACTAAGGTTATCGAGCCAATAGGAGAACCACGCAAATTCTTTTCTTCAGCTCCTACACACACAAAAGCAAATGCTTGCACCCAATGCGGGCAAGAGGGTTGTCAATTCCCTTGAACTCATTTCTTGCAAGGATTAATTATGATAGCGATATAGATTAAAAGAAAAGTGAAATAAAAGTTATAAAATTGCAGCAAAGTATATTTTATTTTAATAATATGATAAAAGTATACCCAGACGCATAGTTTTCACTAGAGGCTTCTCTCTCGAAACAATAGCATATGGTGGGTAAACAAATTATTGTTGGGCAATTGATAGAAAATCGCGTAGTTATGATTATTTTTATGGCAATGATCACACATATAGGCATCACGTCCGTGACAAGTAGACCGACTCCTGCCTGCATCTACTACTATTACTCCACCAATCGACTGCTATCCTGCATGCATCTATGGTATTAAGTTCATGACAAACAGAGTAACACTTTAAGCAAGATGATATGATGTAGAAAAAGTAAACTCAAGCAATATGAATAAACCCCATCGTTTTATCCTTAATGTCAACAATACAATACGTGTCTCGCTACCCCTTATGTCACGAGGTGTGAACATCGCAAGATTGACCCCATTTGTAAGCACCTCTCCCATCAAAAATAAATCAATCTAGTTAGCCAAACCAAAAGGATAGACCAGAGAGAAATACAAAGCTATCATAAGCATGCATAATAAAGTTCAGAAAAGACTCAATTACTTTCAATGAATAATCTGATCATAAACCCACAATTAATTAGGGCCCAACAAATACACCGCAAAAGAATATTACACCGGATAGAACTCCAAGAAGATGGAGGAGAACATTATATTAAAGATCAAATGGAGAGAAAAAGCCATCTAACTACTAGCTATGGACTCGTATGTCTGTGGTAAACTACTCACGCATCATTGGAAGGCGACTTGGATGATGTAGAAGCCCTCCATGATTGATTCCCCCTCTGGCAGAGTACTGGAAAAGGCATCCAAATGGGATCGCGAAAGAACAGAAATTTGCGGCGGCGGAAAAGGTGTTTTGTGTGGCTCTATGGGGGTTTCCCAATATTTGTGAATTTATAGAAGTGGAATTAGGTCTGATGGAGCCACATGGGGCCCACAAGGAAACAAGGTGCACCCTACCCCCCTCGGCACTGCTTGTTGCCTTGGCGTCTCCTCGCTTCACGTCTGGTCTTCTCCCAAAGCTTCTAGGGTCTCTTTTGTCCAGAAAAAAATCGTCAAAAAGTTTTGTAGCGCTTGGACTCCATTTGGTATTGATTTTCTGGAAAACCAAAAACAAGCAGAAAATAGCAAGTGGCACTAGGCATTGGGTTACTAGGTTAGCTCCCAAAATGCTATAAATAGCGTAAAAATGCATATAAAGTATCCAAGATTGATAATATAATAACATGAAACAATGAAAGATTATATTTATGTTGGAGATCAATTTTCAGCTAGAACGAAAAGGTCATGAGTCACTCCCTATGCTTTGCTTTCAATCAATTTTCAGTTTGTATTGAGTGCATAACAAAAGAAATAGTTTCATTCGGACACTCTCAATATGTCTGTCGTATACAGACATGTAGTTTTTATAATGCCAATCCACCACCAGAATACTATTTTATTTTTCTCAACACAAATTATGACATATTGTGCCTATATTTTGCTAATGAATCCCACTGATTTATATCATGGATAATTGTATCATTACTGAACATGGACATATTTCAGTTTATCTAAGGATCATTAAATGTTTCCTTTCAAGTGTAATTTGACATTTTTGGCTGAGCGCTTCATGTTTCTTTGTCATAGTACGCTATAATCCATTTGTTCTGAAACTTATATTATTCTGAGTCTTCCTTGATAATTTGTAGCTGTCGGTGGAAATGCGAAGATCTATCTATTTGTCTGATGATACCTGTAAAAATAATCTTGATTTCCCCATGTTTTTGCTCTGCTCTTTTCATACATTATAGAAAAGGTGCCAACTTGATTGATACTTAGTGAACTTAATCTCTACTTCTTTTGATGCAAGTTGTAAACTTATATTGTAAGTTATAACTTTAGTCGATGCATTTGGAAATGACTACTTTCTTAATATGTGAAACTAGCATGACAGCCCTGCAATGAATACTTATGATGCTTTGAATTGCTTGACATACAGGAAAAAACAGTTTCTTATTCCTTTTTAACTTGGTACTGCTCAATAGTTCATGGTATTATATTTTTACGCCTATGTGATGATAAAAGAATAATTCTGAAAACATGCATGATGGTGTTTTTGTTGTTGATCAAGATTATTGCAGCGACCATGTTCCATGTAGATTGTTTGCCTAGTCCAATCTTGTAGTCATGAATGCTTGCCTTATACTTTGCAATGTAGAGATAGGTGATTGAATACTATGCTCTTTAATTTGCTACAGTTGTGCAACTAACTCTTTGTGGACTGGTAAGATGTGTGTCATATAGGCATAAAGCTTTTACCAATTGTTGGTCTTAGAAGTTATTTGCATGTACTTTTTCATGATCTTCCATTTTCAATTTTGCATCCAGTAAGTAATGAGCAAGAAGTTGAGCTCACTGGTATTGGGATGAAGTTTAAATTCAACAATGTTTTCTGGATTTCCCTTAAGATATATTGTTTAAACATGAGCGGGGGTTGTCAGATTCCGGGCTCCGCAGACCCAAGAAAGGTTCGAACTCTGGGGCGTGTGCAAAGAACTCAACCTCTCAAGCCTCCCGATCCGTAGCTCACACAACCTAGCTAGATTAACACGATAGAGAGAGACTCAGATGTTTACCCAGCTTCAGGCCACCTTGCGGTGTAATACCCTACTCTTGCTTTGTGGTGGATTGGCCTCGCGATGGGCCGAGGTCCTTAGGATGAACTGGTACAAGTGGAAGAACAGCCTCAGGAGGCGTGTTCTTGTGATGAGCTCTTGGTGGTTCTAGAGCTGATCGTCTGGTGAGCTGATCGATCGATCTCCCTTTCTACGGTGGTGGCTAGGTCCTATTTATAGTGGCCTTGGTCCTCTTCCTCCAAATCTTAGGCGGGAAGGGATCCCACAACAGCCAAATTTGAAGGGGAACAAGAAGTACATCTAATACTGACGAAAGGTGGTCTTCGCCTGCAAAGCCTCTGAGCATGACATCATGGTGGGCTCGACGATGACATCCATCCTATTGTTCTGGCGGTCTTGGTCTCGTTGCATGCAAATGGCAACCTTTGGCTGATTCCTTGGGACTCCACACCTACGCTTGCCTCCTTTGCACAAAAGAGGAAACGTGTTGTACTTCGCCCGCTGGCGCGCGCCTGGCCTTGGTCGTCATGGCTAATGTCATTTCAGCCTCGTGAGGCTGGGTCTTGCATAGAAATCTCTGCTCCGCTCAGGAGGCAGCCTAAGGTGGCCGCTTCCTCGGGAGGTCTTGATGTGGCCCCCCTCGCAGGCTTGGCCCCTTGCAAGGGTCTTGTATTGTTGTATTCGAAGCTGGGCCATACCAGGCCATTGATGAGGCCACGTTGTGGGCCGCAGGCAGGCAGGGCTGGGTACCCTGGTTCGCAAAACACCGATAGAAGCCCCCAGGCCCAAGGCGCGCTCGCACTTGGCTTTGAGGTGAAGCCAAAGGGCAAGTGCAGAACGCCGCGGGCTCCAATCGCCCGGAGACCGAGCCGACGCGTGGCGCTTGATGGGACGTGGGCGTCTCCGCTCCCCACGTCGCCTTGGCAACCGTTTGACTTGACAACTACATGCTGCATGCACAGAAAATCACCATTACTTGGGATCATGGGTAGGCCGACGATTTACCTTCTCGAGGCTATAAATGCGGGAGCGGGCGGAGCCCCTTGCCCATCTCCATCTTCTTGCTCCTTGCTCCTCCTTCTCCTTGCACCACCGTCTTTCTAGAGCAACCATGGCTCCGTCGAGGAGGCTCTCAATCGCGGAGAAAGGAAAGGCCCCTAAGGAGGGGCCTGACTCACCCCCGCCCAAGAGAGACCGCGGCCGTCCCTGCAAGCACGCGGTGACACTGGTAGCGGCTCCCCGTGGGCGCGGGCGCCTGCTTTCCAAGGCCGGTACTGCCTCCGGTGACCTCGTGGGCGCGTCTTCTTGCGCTGGGGGCCGTCGTGGTCAAGGAGGCTGTCGTGAGGAGGTGAGGAGCGCGGTGGCCATCCGGCCACCGCAGCCGCAATCCCACTCAGCCTACTCTCCTCCAAAGTTCATGGTGTGGGCGGAGAACCCTGCCTCCGCCTAGCTCCAGCTCCTGCACTTCCGTGCTGTCGTTCGGTCGGGGTGGGGGGGGGCTGGTGGCTTCTGGCTCCAGGCCGACGGCTGCTGCAGCAAGGCCTTGTGGGTGGGGGCCGAGGTCACGGCTACCGGCAACGTGTTCCTGACCCATGGATGGCAGGCGTTTGCCCGGGCGCGGCACCTGCATAGGAGGTGCACCCTCCACTTCAGGTATGATGGCATTGTGACCCTCTACGTGAGGATCTTCGGGGAAGATGGCTCATGTGTAGGGTGCTACCCGGAGAGCGACAGCGACGATGATGGTGATGATGATCATGGACAGAGGGGGCGGCATCATCGCTGGTGATGACCTCGCCCTTGGTGGCTGCCGCGTCGCCTCCAGCGGTGGCAGCTTCTCCTCTGTGTAAAGCTCTAGCGGCGATGATTTCGACGAGCCGCCGTGTCAACGAGCCCAGATCGGGGGGAGAGACGAGTCGCGCCGCCGCCATGCCCCGTTGAAGTGAGAGGAGGGCTCTCAATGAGCCCGGGTGTTGTCGGAGCCAGTCCTCGAGAGATGTCGTCAGCGCGCACCCCCTCTTTTTTTCTCTTCCTTTTGCTGCAAAAAAAGAAGTAGGGGTCCCTACAGGGGCGTGTACTCTTTGTTGGAGAAGTTGATGAGGAGCTCGGAGTCGCCCTTGATGGTAAGGCGCCTGACCCCGGGCTAATGCAGCCCTGAGCCCGATGATCAGGCCCTCGAATTCGGTGATGTTGTTGGAGACCCTCTCGCCGTGCTTGAAGCAGAGCTGCACGGCGTAGTAGAGCTTGTCCTTGGTGGGCGAGATGAGCACGGCTCCAGTCCCCGCACCCTGACACGCGAACGCACCATCGAGGTACATGACCCAACCGTCAGGAGCTTCGTCTCCTGGGGCAACGGAGCGATCCTCGCCCACTTCTTGGCTTGGTGAGTCAGACGATTCGACCACAAAATCAGCAAGGGCCGCGCCCTTAATGACTCGGGTGGTGCTAAACTCCAGCTGGAATGCTTGCAACTCGATGTTCCACTCGGCAACCCTTCCCGCGATGTTGGGGCTTCGGAGCACTCTCTCCAAGGGGTAAGCTGAGACAACCTTGATTGGGTGGCCTTGGAAGTAGTGGCGTGGCTTTCTGGAGGCGACAAGGAGTGCCAAGAGGAGCTTCTGTGTCATGGGGTAACGCGCTCGCACGTCACGCAGTACGGTGCTGACGAAGTAGACAGGATGCTCGACGAGAGAGGAAGTATCTTCCGAGTCTTATTCCTCTCGGGGTGGTGTAGCCTCAGGATGCCCGCCCTCAGGAGGGGCCGTTGCAGCCTCGGGGGCCGTGACCTTAGGGACCCCGCCTCCTGGTGGTTGGGTGGTGGCCTCAGGTGCGCTGCCATGAGGTTGTGGTGTCTTGGACGGGCGTGTGCCTCCACACTGCACACCTTTGACCGTATGCTCCTCATGGACCTCCACTAGCACCACGCTGGCTGAGTGTGGCGTGGCGCCCAGGTAAAGCACCAGAGGCTTGAGAGGACGAGGCTCCACCATCACCGGCGGGCTGGTGAGGTATCTCTTGAGGTCTTGGAAAGCCGCATTAGCTTCCAGAGTCCATTTGAACGGGTCTTTCTTCTTCATAAGCTTGAAGAACGGGAGGGCGCGCTCACCTAGCTTCGAAATGAATGATACGTCTCCAACGTATCTATAATTTTTGATTGTTCCATGCTATTATATTACTTGTTTTGGATGTTTAATGGGCTTTACTATACACTTTTATGTTATTTTTGGGACTAACCTATTAACGGGAGGCCCAGTCCAAATTGTTGTTTTTGCCTATTTTAGTGTTTCGCAGAAAAGGAATATCAAACGGAGTCCAAACGGGATGAAACCTTTCGGAGAGTTATTTTTGGAACAAACGCAACCCAAGAGACTTGGAGTGGACGTCAAGAAAGAAACGAGGCAGCCACGAGGCAGGGAGGCGCGCCCCCCACCCTCGTGGGCCCCTCGTGGCTCCCCAGACCGACTTCTTTCACCTATATATACTCATATACCCTGAAAACATCCGAGAGCACCACGAAACCCTATTTCCACCACTGCAACATTCTGTACTGGTGAGATCCCATCTTGGGGCCTTTTCCGGTGCTCCGCCAGAGGGGGAATCGGTCACGGAGGGCTTCTACATCGACACCCTAGCCTCTCCGATGAAGTGTGAGTAGTTTATCTTAGACCTTTGGGTCCATAGTTATTAGCTAGATGGCTTCTTCTCTCTCTTTCGATCTCAATACAAAGTTCTCCTTGATCTTCTTGGAGATATATTCAATGTAATACTTTTTGCAGTGTGTTTGTCGAGATCCGATGAATTGTGGGTTTATGATTAAGATTATCTATGAACAATATTTGAATCTCCTCTGAATTCTTTTATGTATGATTTTTTATCTTTGCAAGTCTCTTGGAATTATCAGTTTGGTTTGGCCTACTAAATTGATCTTTCTTGCAATGGGAGAAGTGCTTAGCTTTGGGTTCAATCTTGTGGTGTCCTTTCCTAGTGATAGCAGGGGCAGCAAGGCACGTATTGTATTGTTGCCATCGAGGATAAAAAGATGGGGTTTATATCATATTGCTTGAGTTTATCCCTCTACATCATGTCATCTTGCCTAATGCGTTACTCTGTTCTTATGAACTAAATACTCTAGATGCATGTTGGATAGCGGTCGATGTGTGGAGTAATAGTAGTAGATGCAGAATCGTTTCGATCTACTTGTCGCGGACGTGATGCCTATATACATGATCATGCCTAGATATTCTCATAACTATGCACTTTTCTATCAATTGCTCGACAATAATTTGTTCACCCACCGTAATACTTATGCTATCTTGAGAGAAACCACTAGTGAAACCTGTGGCCAACGGGTCTATTTTCCATCATATAAGTTTCTGATCTATTTTATCTTGCAATCTTTACTTTCCAATCTATATCATAAAAATACCAAAAAAATTATCTTATTATCTCTATCAGATCTCACTTTTGCAAGTGGTCGTGAAGGGATTGATAACCCCTTTATCGCCTTGGTTGCAAGGTTCTTATTTGTTTGTGCAGGTACGAGGGATTTGAGTGTATCCTCCTACTGGATTGATACCTTGGTTCTCAAAAACTTAGGGAAATACTTACGCTACTTTGCTACATCACCCTTTCCTCTTCAAGGGAAAATCAACACATGCTCAAGAGGTAGCAAGAAGGATTTCTCGCGCCGTTGTTGGGGAGTTTACGTACAAGTCAAGACATACCAAGTACCCATCACAAACTCTTATCCCTCGCATTATATTATTTGCCATTTTCCTCTCGTTTTCCTCTCCCCCACTTCTAAAACGATTTTCAAAAACCTTTGCCTTTTCTTCGCCCTTCTTCCTTTCGATCTTATGTTTGCTTGTGTCTCCATGTGCGTTCTTTTTTCTTGTATCTTCACTTGCTAAAAGTCTATGGATCCTCATCTACTTGCTAATCTTTTTAAGAGATCCAATTATGATGAACCAATTGCTAGTGAGTTGAGTGCAGTAGATTATCTTTATGATGATTTGCTTGAAATTCATGAATCTGAAAATTGTGATGAAGAAATTTATGAAGAGATTCATGATAGCTCCTTGAATAAAAAGCATGATTGCAATGATTTTACTACAAATTCTATTGATGTCAATTATGCTAATAATATGCAAAACCCTAAGCTTGGGGATGCTAATTTTGCTATGTCCACTACTTTTGCAATGATCATGACTAGGGTGATGATGTTTCTTATGATCTTGACAATTTATTTAATCCCCATGATGAATATGAGATTGATAATAGTGTTTGCAATATTACTGAAAGTGGGTTTGTAAGAGTGTTAACTTTAGATCCCACATATTTTGAGAATGTTCAATCTTATGAATTTTTTGAAAAAAAGTGGGTTTGGAGAGGTCATGACTTTAGTTAATGTTAATCCCACTATTTTGGAAGAGTGTCAACTTTGCATGCATGTGGATCATGTTGAAAATATTTTATATGATAGCTATATTGTTCAATTTGATTATGACCCCACATGTAATTATTATGAGAGAGGGAAATATGGTTGTAGAGATTTTTTATGTTGCTAAATTACCTCTCGTTATGTTGAGATTGCTATTGTTTCTTTCCTCTTCCTTGCATATGCTAATTTTTGGTTGCTATGATAATTTGTTTGACTATAATATGCCTATTCATAGGAAGTATGTTAGACTTAGATGTGTTTTTCACATGCTATATGATGCTCTCTTTGTGCTTCAATTCTTGTCTTTCATGTGAGCATCATCAAAATTGTCAATGCCTAGCTAGGGGCGTTAAACGATAGCGCTTGTTGAGAGGCAACCCAATTTTATTTTTGTTCTTTGGTTTTTGTTCCTGTTTAGTAAGAAATAATTCATCTAGCCTCTAGTTAGATGTGGTTTTATGTTTTAATTAGTGTTTGTGCCAAGTAAAACCTTTAGGATAACCTACAGTGATAGTTAATTTGATCTTGCTGAAAAACAGAAACTTTTGCGTGCACGAGAATAATTTTCATAAATAACAGAAACGTGATTTTCAGTTGATTCGTTTTGCAGAAGATTAATAAACAAATTACCTAGGACTTCCTAATTTGGTAGAATGTTTGGGGTTCCAGAAGTATTCGAGAGTTACAGATTGCTACAGATTGTTCTGTTTTTGACAGATTCTGTTTTTCGTGTGTTGTTTGCTTATTTTGATGAATCTATGGCTGGTATCGGGGGGTACGAACCATAGAGAAGTTGGTATACAGTAGCTTTAACACCAATATAAATAAAGAATGAGTTCATCACAGTACCTTAAAGTGGTGGTTTGTTTTATTTTGCTAACGGAGCTCATGAGATTTTCTGTTGAGTTTTGTGTTGTGAAGTTTTCAAGTTTTTGGGTAAATATTTGATGGATTATGGAATAAGGAGTGGCAAGTGCCTAATATTGGGGATGTCCAAGTAACCCCAAGGTAAAATTCAAGGACAACCAAAAGCCTAAGCTTGGGGATGCCCCGGAAGGCATCCCCTCTTTCGTCTTCGTCTATCGGTAACTTTACTTGATGCTATATTTTTATTCACCACATGATATGTGTTTTGCTTGGAGCGTCTTGTATAATTTTAGTCTTTTTTTTAGTTTATCACAATCATCCTTGTTGTACACACCTTTTGGAGAGACACACATGAATCCGAATTTATTAGAATACTCTATTTGCTTCACTTATATCTTTTGAGCTAGACAATTTTGCTCTAGTGCTTCACTTATACCTTTTTAGAGCACGGTGGTGGTTTTATTTTGTAGAAATTATTGATCTCTCATTCTTCACTTATATTATTTTGAGAGTCTTTTAGAACAGCATGGTAATTTTATTTGGTTATAAAATTAGTCCTAATATGATGGGCATCCAAGTTGGGTAAAATAAAAACTTTCATATAAAGTGCATTAAATACTATGAGAAGTTTGATTCTTTATGATTGTTTTGAGATATGAAAATGGTAATATTAGAGTCATGCTAGTAGAGTAGTTGTGAATTTTAGAAATACTTGTGCTAAAGTTTGTGATTCCTGTAGCATGCACATATGGTGAACTGTTATGTGATGAAGTTGGAGCATGATTTATTTATTGATTGTCTTCCTTATGAGTGGCGGTCGGGGACGAGCGATAGTCTTTTCCTACCAATCTATCCTCCTAGGAGCATGCGCGTAGTACTTCGTTTCGATAACTAATAGATTTTTGCAATAAGTATGTGAGTTCTTTATGACTAATGTTGAGTCCATGGATTATACGCACTCTCACCCTTCCACCATTGCTAACCTCTCTAGTATCGCGCAACTTTTCACCGGTACCATACACCTACCATATACCTTCCTCAAAGAAGCCACCATACCTACCTATTATGGCATTTCCATAGCCATTTCGAGATATATTGCAATGCAACTTTCCACTGTTCCATTTATTATGACACGCTCCATCATTGTCATATTGCTTTGCATGATCATGTAGTTGATATCGTATTTGTGGCAAAGCCACCTTTATAATTCTTTCATACATGTCGCTCTTGATTCATTGCATATCTCGGTACACCGCCGGAGGCATTTACATAGAGTCATATTTTGTCATAAGTATTGAGTTGTAATTCTTGAGTTGTAAATAAATAGAAGTGTGATGATTTCCATTATTAGAGCATTGTCCCATGTGAGGAAAGGATGATGGAGACTATGATTCCCCCACAAGCCAGGATGAGTCTACGAACTTTATGAAAAAATAAAAGAGGCCAAAGAAGCCCAAATAAAAAAAGAGGCCAAAGAAGCCCATTGGAAAAAATAAAATAAAAAGAGAAAAAGAAAGAAGGGGCAATGCTACTATCCTTTTACCACACTTGTGCTTCAAAGTAGCACCATGATCTTCATTATAGAGAGTCTCCTATGTTGTCACTTTCATATACTAGTGGGAATTTTTCATTATAGAACTTGGCTTGTATATTCCAATGATGGGCTTCCTCAAAATGCCCTAGGTCTTCGTCAGCAAGCGAGTTAGATGCACACCCACTTAGTTTCTTTTGTTGAGCTTTCATACACTTATAGCTCTAGTGTATCCGTTGCATGGCAATCCCTACTCACTTACATTGATATCTATTGATGGGCATCTCCATAGCCCGTTGATACGCCTAGTTGATGTGAGACTATCTTCTCCTTTTTGTCTTCTCCACAACCACCATTCTATTCCACATATAGTGCTATGTCCATGGTTCACGCTCATGTATTGTGTGAAGATTGAAAAAGTTTGAGAACATCAAAAGTATGAAACAATTGCTTGGCTTGTCATCAAGGTTGTGCATGATTTAAATATTTTGTGTGATGAAGATAGAGCATAGCCAGACTATATGATTTTGTAGGGATAACTTTCTTTGGCCATGTTAATTTTGAGAAGACATGATTGCTTTGTTAGTATGCTTGAAGTATTATTATTTTTATGTCAATATTAAACATTTATCTTGAATCTTTCGGATCTGAACATTCATGCCACAAAAAAGAAAACTACATTGAGAATTATGCTAGGTAGCATTCCACATCAAAAATTCTATTTTTATCATTTACCTACTCGAGGACGAGCATGAATTAAGCTTGGGGATGCTTGATGCGTCTCCAACGTATCTATAATTTTTGATTGTTCCATGCTATTATATTACCTATTTTGGATGTTTAATGGGCTTTACTATAAACTTTTATATTATTTTTGGGACTAACCTATTAACTGGAGGCCCAGTCCAAATTGTTGTTTTTTGCCTATTTCAGTGTTTCGCAGAAAAGGAATATCAAACGGAGTCCAAATGGAATGAAACCTTCGGGAGAGTTATTTTTGGAACAAACGCAATCCAGGAGACTTAGAGTGGATGTCAAGAAAGAAACGAGGCACCCACGAGGCAGGGAGGCACGCCCAAGGGGGTAGGCGTGCCCCCCACCCTCGTGGGCCCCTCGTGGCTCCCCTGACCGACTTATTTCGCCTATATATACTCATATACCCTGAAAACATCCGAGAGCGCCATAAAACCCTATTTCCACCGCCGCAACCTTCTATACCCGTGAGATCCCATCTTGGGGCCTTTTCCGGCGCTCTGCCGGAGGGGGAATCGATCATGGAGGGCTTCTACATCAACACCCTATCCTCTCCGATGAAGTGTGAGTAGTTTATCTCAGACCTTCGGGTCCATAGTTATTAGCTAGATGGCTTCTTCTCTCTCTTTGGATCTCAATACAAAGTTCTCCTCGATCTTCTTGGAGATCTATTCGATGTAATACTTTTTGTGGTGTGTTTGTCGAGATCCGATGAATTGTGGGTTTATGATTAAGATTATCTATGAACAATATTTGAATCTCCTCTGAATTCTTGTATGTATGATTTGTTATCTTTGCAAGTCTCTTCAAATTATCAGTTTGGTTTGGCCTACTAGATTGATATTTCTTGCAATGGGAGAAGTGCTGAGCTTTGGGTTCAATCTTGCGGTGTCCTTTCCAAGTGACAGCAGGGGCAGCAAGGCACGTATTGTATTGTTTCCATCGAGGATAAAAAGATGGGGTTTATATCATATTGCTTGAGTTTATCCCTCGACATCATGTCATCTTGCCTAATGTGTTACTCTGTTCTTATGAACTTAATACTCTAGATGCATGTTGGATAGCGGTCGATGTGTGGAGTAATAGTAGAAGATGCAGAATCATTTCGATCTACTTGTCACGGACGTGATGCCTATATACATGATCATGCCTAGATATTCTCATAACTATGCACTTTTCTATCAATTGCTCGGCAATAATTTGTTCACCCACCGTAATACTTATGCTATCTTGAGAGAAGCCACTAGTGAAACCTATGGCCCCCGGGTCTATTTTCCATCATATAAGTTTTTGATATATTCTATCTTGCAATCTTTACTTTCCAATCTATATCATAAAAATACCAAAAATATTTGTCTTATTATCTCTATCATATCTCACTTTTGCAAGTGGCCGTGAAGGGATTGACAACCCCTTTTTCGCGTTGGTTGCAAGGTTCTTATTTGTTTGTGCGGGTACGAGGGATTTGAGTGTAGCCTCCTACTGGATTGATACCTTGGTTCTCAAAAACTGAGGGAAATACTTATGCTACTTTGCTGCATCACCCTTTCCTCGTCAAGGGAAAACCAATGCATGCTCAAGAGGTAGCAATGAAGCGCCCAAGGGAGGTCACGCAGCCTGCCAACTTCTGCATCTCCTTGAGAGTTTGATGCGGGCTCATCCTTTCTATCACTTTGACCTTCTATGGGTTGGCCTCAATCCCTCTGTGCGACACCAAGAACCCCAGCAGCTTGCCCGACGGGACGCCGAATATGCACTTCTCAGGGTTAAGCCTCAATTTTACTTCACATAGGTTGGCGAATGTCTCCTCCAAATCTTTAACAAGGGTTTTGGCCTCTCGGTATTTGACCACAATATCATCTACATAAGCCTCCGCGTTTCTTCCAAACTGTTTGCCCAAAGCGATGTGCATCAACCTCTCGAAAGTTGCTCCGGCATTGCGCAATCCAAACGGCATGCACGTGTAGCAGTACACCCCGCACGGAGTCAGGAAGGTTGTCTTATCTACATCTTCAACCGCCATCTTGATCTGATGATAGGCTGAGAAGGCGTCCAGGAAGCACAACAGATTGCACTCGGCCGTGGAGTTGATGATCTGGTCTATGCGAGGAAGAGGAAACGGGTCCTGAGGGCAAGCCTTATTCAGGCTCGTGAAGTTCATGCACATGCGCTCTTTCCCACCCTTCTTGGGGATGATGACTGGGTTCGCCAACCACTCCGGGTGCCGCACTTCTCGGATAACACGGGCCTCATGTAGCTTGCGGGTCTCCTAAACGATGAACGACTTATTCTCCGGGGCTTGGCGTCGTGCCTTCTGCTTTACGGGGTGAGTGTGGGGGCACACCAGCGGTGGTGTTCGATCACCCCCGCGGTACGCCTACCAGGTCTGTTGCTTTCCATGCAAACACATCCTTATTTGCACGAAGAAAGTTGACCAGCGCCTCCTCCTGGTCTCGGGGGAGAATAGCGCCTTTGGTGAAGGTGGCTCCTGACTCCCCTTCTTAGTCGACTGGTACTTGCTTCGTCTCGGCTCGGTCTTTGGAAAACAATGGCTTCTTCTTTGCCGGGGCAGCCCCTGGACCCTTCGGAGTGCTCTCTGCACTTGGTCGTGTGGCCGTTGTGGCCTTGAAGGCTAGCTTGAGGGCCGCCAGCGCGTCCCCAACGTCTCCCGGCACGGTGAGGACGTTGCTGCTCCCTGGCATCTTCATGAGGATGTAGCCAGGGTGAGTCGACGCCATGAACTTGGCAAGGGCCGGGTACCCGAGGATGACGTTGTATGGGAGCCCAATGTGCGTGATGTCGAAGTCGATGAGCTAGGTGCGGTAGTTGTCATGCGTCCAGAAGGTGACGGGGAGACGAATCTACCCCACGGGGCAGGTGGAGCCGCTGACCACCCTGGAGAACGGCTTGGCGGGGAGGAGTCGGTTGTGAGGTACATGGAGCAGGCCGAACGCATCCACGGAGAGGACGTTGAGGATGGCGCCACCATCAATGAGGGTCCTGATCACCGCCATGTTGCAGATGGTGGGAGTGCAGAGCATGGGCAACGCGCCTGTGCCGACCGCGTTCTTGGGGTGATCTCTGGCGTCGAAGGTCAGGTCAGCCTGGGGCGCTGCCCAGCCCGGAGGGGCCCCTCGCACGGATGGAGGAGCCCCCATCCAACGGAAGAACTGCTTGGTGTGGCGGTATGAAGCTGGCGCTTGCGACCCGCCGAGGATGGTGGCGACGGCGTGGTGCGCAGGAACCGTGAAGCATGCGGCGATTAACCCGCGCAGCTCCTCACACGAAGCTACCGAAGACTCCAGTAAGCTGAGAAGCCAGGTGCGTGGCATGCCTGCGAGCGCCATTGGGAGCCAGTTGGCCATGACCTTGTCATCTCCGTCCGCGACCTAGATGGCCTCCTCGTACGCCTGGAGGAACCCCGAAGGGTCAGCCACGCCGTCATAGCATGACGGCAGCTCCGGCTTGAACTTCAAAGGCCACTGCACATGCCGTAAGGTGGGGGAAAAGGCTCGGTGGCCCACCGCGCCTCCGAACGCGCCCGACGGACCAGCAGAAGGAGCGACGTTCGCCATGGAGGAACGGCGAGGGCGGAGAGTGGTTGATGAAGAGGCCGACCTCCGACATGCCCCTACCTGACGCGCCAAATGTCGGATTCCGGGCTCCGCAGACCCAAGAAAGGTTCGACCTTTGGGGCATGTGCGAAGAACTCAACCTCTCAAGCCTCCCGATCCGCAGCTCTCACGACCTAGCTCGATGAACACGACAGAGAGAGACTCAGCAGTTTACCCAGGTTCGGGCCACCTTACGGTGTAATACCCTACTCCTGCTTTGTGGTGGATTGGCCTCGCGATGGGCTGAGGACGAACTGGTACAAGTGGAAGAACAGCCTCAGGAGACGTGTTCTTGCGATGAGCTCTAGGTGGTTCTACGATTTGATCGTCTGGTGAGCTGATCGATCGATCTCCCTTTCTACGGTGGTGGTAAGGTCCTATTTATAGTGGCATTGGTCCTCTTCCTCCAAAACTTAGGCGGGAAGGGATCCCATTGTTGGAAATATGCCCTAGAGGCAATAATAAATTGATTATTATTATATTTCCTTGTTCATGATAATCGTTTATTATCCATGCTAGAATTGTATTGATAGGAAACTCAGATACATGTGTGGATACATAGACAACACCATGTCCCTAGTAAGCCTCTAGTTGACTAGCTCGTTAATCAATAGATGGTTACGGTTTCCTGACCATGGACATTGGATGTCGTTGATAATGGGATCACATCATTAGGAGAATGATGTGATGGACAAGACCCAATCCTAAGCCTAGCACAAGATCATGTAGTTCGTATGCTAAAGCTTTTCTAATGTCAAGTATCATTTCCTTAGACCATGAGATTGTGCAACTCCCGGATACCGTAGGAGTGCTTTGGGTGTGCCAAACGTCACAACGTAACTGGGTGGCTATAAAGGTACACTACGGGTATCTCTGAAAGTGTCTGTTGGGTTGGCACGAATCGAGATTGGGATTTTGTCACTCCGTGTAAACGGAGAGGTATCTCTGGGCCCACTCGGTAGGACATCATCATAATGTGCACAATGTGACCAAGGGGTTGATCACGGGATGATGTGTTACGGAACGAGTAAAGAGACTTGCCGGTAACGAGATTGAACAAGGTATCGGTATACCGACGATCGAATCTCGGGCAAGTACCATACCGCTAGACAAAGGGAATTGTATACGGGATCGATTGAGTCCTTGACATCGTGGTTCATCCGATGAGATCATCGTGGAACATGTGGGAGCCAACATGGGTATCCAGATCCCGCTGTTGGTTATTGACCGGAGAACATCTCGGTCATGTCTGCATGTCTCCCGAACCCGTAGGGTCTACACACTTAAGGTTCGATGACGCTAGGGTTATAAAGGAAGCTTGTATGTGGTTACCGAATGTTGTTCGGAGTCCCGGATGAGATCCCGGACGTCACGAGGAGTTCCGGAATGGTCCGGAGGTAAAGATTTATATATAGGAAGTCCTGTTTCGGCCATCGGGACAAGTTTCGGGGTCATCGGTATTGTACCGGGACCACCGGAAGGGTCCCGGGGGCCCACCGGGTGGGGCCACCTGCCCCGGGGGGCCACATGGGCTGTAGGGGGTGCGCCTTGGCCTACATGGGCCAAGGGCACCAGCCCCTAGAGGCCCATGCGCCAAGATATAGGAAAAAGGGGAGAGTCCTAAAGGGGGAAGGCACCTCCGAGGTGCCTTGGGGAGGATGGACTCCTCCCCCCCTCTTAGCCGCACCCCTTTCTTGGAGGAAGGGGCAAGGCTGCGCCTCCCCCCTCTCCCCTGCCCCTATATATAGTGGAGGGGAGGGAGGGCATCCATACCTGAGCCCTTGGCGCCTCCCTCCCTCCCGTGACACCTCCTCCTCTCCCGTAGGTGCTTGGCGAAGCCCTGCAGGATTGCCACGCTCCTCCATCACCACCACGCCGTTGTGCTGCTGCTGGATGGAGTCTTCCTCAACCTCTCCCTCTCTCCTTGCTGGATCAAGGCGTGGGAGACATCGTCGAGCTGTACGTGTGTTGAACGCGGAGGTGCTGTCCGTTCGGCACTAGGATCATCGGTGATCTGAATCACGACGAGTACGACTCCATCAACCCCGTTCACTTGAACGCTTCCGCTTAGCGATCTACAAGGGTATGTAGATGCACTCCCCTTTCTACTCGTTGCTGGTCTCTCCATAGATAGATCTTGGTGTTACGTAGGAATTTTTTTGAATTTCTGCTACGTTCCCCAACAGTGGCATCATGAGCTAGGTCTATTGCGTAGATTCTTTGCACGAGTAGAACACAAAGTAGTTGTGGGCGTTGATGTTGTTCAATATGCTTACCGTTACTAGTCCAATCTTGTTTCGACGGTATTGTGGGATGAAGCGGCCCGGACCGACCTTACACGTACTCTTACGTGAGACAGGTTCCACCGATTGACATGCACTTGGTGCATAAGGTGGCTAGCGGGTGCCAGTCTCTCCCACTTTAGTCGGAACGGATTCGATGAAAAGGGTCCTTATGAAGGGTAAATAGCAATTGGCATATCACGTTATGGTCTTGCGTAGGTAAGAAACGTTCTTGCTAGAAACCCATAGCAGCCACGTAAAACATGCAACAACAATTAGAGGACGTCTAACTTGTTTTTGCAGGGTATGCTATGTGATGTGATATGGCCAAGAAGAATGTGATGAATGATATGTGATGTATGAGATTGATCATGTTCTTGTAATAGGATTCACGACTTGCATGTCGATGAGTATGACAACCGGCAGGAGCCATAGGAGTTGTCTTTATTTATTGTATGACCTGCGTGTCATTGAAGAACGCCATGTAAACTACTTTACTTTATTGCTAAACGCATTAGTCATAGAAGTAGAAGTAGTCGTTGGCGTGACAACTTCATGAAGACACGATGATGGAGATCATGGTGTCGTGCCGGTGACGATGATGATCATGGAGCCCCGAAGATGAAGATCAAAAGGAGCAAAATGATATTGGCCATATCATGTCACTATTTGATTGCATGTGATGTTTATCATGTTTATGCATCTTGTTTGCTTAGGACGACGGTAGTAAATAAGATGATCCCTTACAAAATTTCAAGAAGTGTTCTCCCCTAACTGTGCACCGTTGCTACAGTTCGCCGCTTCTAAGCACCACGTGATGATCGGGTGTGATGGATTCTTACGTTCACATACAACGGGTGTAAGACAGTTTTACACAGCGAAAACACTTAGGGTTAACTTGACGAGCCTAGCATGTGCAGACATGGCCTCGGAACACGGAGACCGAAAGGTCGAGCATGAGTCGTATGGTAGATACGATCAACATGAAGATGTTCACCGATGATGACTAGTCCGTCTCACGTGATGATCGGACACGGCCTAGTTGACTCGGATCATGTGATCACTTAGATGACCAGAGGGATGTCTATCTAAGTGGGAGTTCATAAGATGAACTTAATTATCTTGAACATAGTCAAAAAGTTTTTGCAAATTATGTCGTAGCTCGCGCTTTAGTTCTACTGTTTAAGATATGTTCCTAGAGAAAATATAGTTGAAAGTTGATAGTAGCGATTATGCGATCAGTAGAAAGCTTATGTCCTTAATGCACCGCTCAGTGTGCTGAACCCCAACGTCGTTTGTCGATGTTGCGAACATCGGACATACACGTTTTGATAACTACGTGATAGTTCAATTAAATGGTTTAAGTAGAGGCACCAAAGATGTTTTCGAAACGTCGCGGAACATATGAGATGTTTCGAGGGCTGAAATTGGGATTTCAGGCTCGTGCCCACGTCAAGAGGTATAAGACCTCCGACGATTTTCTTAGCCTGCAAACTAAGGGAGAAAAGCTCAATCGTTGAGCTTGTGCTCAGATTGTCTGAGCACAACAATCACTTGAATCGAGTGGGAGTTGATCCTCCAGATGAGATAGTGATGTTTCCCCAAAGTCATTGCCACCAAGCTGCTAGAGCTTCGTGATTAACTATAACATATCAGGGATAGATATGATGATCCTTGAAATATTCATGATGTTTGACACCGCGAAAGTAGAAATCAAGAAGGAGCATCAATTGTTGATGGTTGGTGAAACCACTAGTTTCAAGAAGGGCAAGGGAACGAAGGGATACTTCATGAAACGGCAATTCAGCTGCTGCTCTAGTGAAGAAACCCAAGGTTGAACCCAAACCCGAGACTAAGTGCTTCTGTAATAAGGGGAACAACCACTGGAGCAGCATTACCCTAGATACTTGGTAGATGAGGAGACTAGCTAAAGGTGAGCTGACGATATATGTTGGAAGTGTTTCCAAGGTTGATATGATCAAGCATCGCACGCTCCCTCTACCACCGAGATTGGTGTTTGCGTTGAGCATAGACATGATTGGATTATGTCTATCGCAATACGGTTATTCATTTAAGGAGAATAATGGTTACTCTATTTTTGAATAATACCTTCAATGGTCTTGCACCTAAAGGAATGGTTTATTGAATCTCGGTCGTAGTGATACACATTTTCATGCCAAAAGATATAAGATAGTAATGATAGTACCACTTACTTGTGGCACTGCCATGTAAGTCATAATGGTATAAAACGCATGAAGAAGCTCCATGTTGATGGATCTTTGGACTCACTCGTTTTTGAAAAGTTTGAGACATGCGAACCATGTCTATTGGTGTATATGCATGAAGAAACTCCATGCAAATGGATCGTTCGGACTCACTTGATTTTGAATCACTTGAGATATGCAAATCATACCACATGGGCAAGATGACTGAAAAGCCTCATTTTCAGTAAGATGGAACAAGATAGCAACTTGTTGGAAGTAAGACATTTTGATGTGTGCAGTCGAATGAGTGCTGAGGCATGCAGTGAATATCATTATGTTCTTACTTCACAGATGATTCGAGTAAATGTTGAGTATATTTACTTGATGAAACACAAGTCTGAATTATTGAATGGTTCAAGTAATTTCAGAGTGAAGTAGCAGATCACTGTGACAAGAGGATAAAATGTCTATGATATGATCATAGAGATGAATATCTGAGTTACGAGTTTTGGCACACAATTAAGACATTGTGGAAATTGTTTCGCAATTAATACCGCCTGGAACATCATAAATGTGATGGTGTGTCCGAACATCATAGTTGCACCCTATTGGATATGGTGCGTACCATGATGTCTCTTATCGAATTACCACTATCGTTCATGGGTTAGGCATTAGAGACAACCACATTCACTTTAAATAGGGCACCACGTAATTCCGATGAGATGACACCGTATGAATTATGGTTTAGAGAAACCTAAGTTGTCGTTTCTTAAAAGTTTGGGGCTGCGACGCTTATATGAAAAAGTTTCAGGTTGATAAGCTCGAACCCAAAGCGGATAAAATGCATCTTCATAGGAAACCCAAAACAGTTGGGTATACCTCCTAATTCAGATCCGAAAGCAATATGGATTGTTTCTAGAATCGGGTCCTTTCTCGAGGAAAAGTTTCTCTCGAAAGAATTGAGTGGGAGGATGGTGGAGACTTGATGAGGTTATTGAACCGTCTCTTCAACTAGTGTGTGACAGGGCACAGGGAGTTGTTCCTGTGGCACCTACACCAATTGAAGTGGAAGCTTATGATATTGATCATGAAACTTCGGATCAAGTCACTCCCAAACCTCGTAGGATGACAAGGATGTGTACTACTTCAGAGTGGTACGTAATCCTGTCTTGGAAGTCATGTTGCTAGACAACAATGAACCTACGAGCTATGGAGAAGCGATGGTGGGCCCGGATTCCGATAAATGGCTCAAGGCCATAAAACCCGAGAGAGGATCCATGTATGAAAACAAAGTGTAGACTTTGGAAGAACTACTTGATGGTCGTAAGGCTGTTAGGTACATATGGATTTTGAAAGGAAGACAGACAATGATGGTAAGTGTCACCATTGAGAAAGCTCGACTTGTCGTTAAGATGTTTTTCGACAAGTTCAAGGAGTTGACTACGATGAGACTTTCTCACTCGTAGCGATGCTAAGAGTCTGTTGGAATTATATTAGCAATTACTGCATTATTTATGAAATCTTGCAGATAGGATGTCAAAACATTGTTTCCTCGACGATTCTTGAGGAAAGGTTGTATGTGATACAACCGGAAGGTTTTTGTCTATCCTGAAATATGCTAATAAGTATGCAAAGCTCCAGCAATCCTTCTGAGGACTGGAGTGAGCATCTCGGAGTTGGAATGTATGCTTTGATGATGATCAAAGATTTTGGGTGTATACAAAGTTTATGAGAAACTTGTATTTCCAAAGAAGTGAGTGGGAGCACTATAGAATTCCTGATGAGTATATGTTGTTGAAATATTAATGATCATAAATGACGTAGAATTTCTGGAAAGCATATAGGGTTATTTGGAAAGTGTTTTCAATGGAAAACCTGGATTAAGCTACTTGAACATTGAGCATCAAGATCTATAAGGATAGATCAAAACGCTTAATAGTACTTTCAAATGAGCACATGCCTTGACGTGATCTTGAAGGTGTTCAAGATGGATCAGTCAAAGAAGGAGTTATTGCCTGAGTTGTAAGGTACGAAGTTAAGACTTAAAGCTCGACCACGGCAGAATAGAGAGAAAGGACGAAGGTCGTCCCCTATGCTTAAGACGTAGGCTCTTCAGTATGCTATGCTGTGTACCGCACCTGAAGTGTGCCTTGCCATGAGTCAGTCAAGGGGTACAAGAGTGATCCATGAATGGATCACATGACAGCGGTCAAAGTTATCCTTAGTAACTAGTGGACTAAGGAATTTTCTCGATTATGGAGGTGGTAAAAGAGTTCGTCGTAAAGGGTTACGTCGATGCAAGCTTAACACCTATCCGTATAGCTCTGAGTAGAGATACCGGATACGTATAATGGAGCAACAATTTAGAATAGCTCCAAGTAGAACAGTTATTTGGAATAGCTCCAAATAGAACGTGGTAGCTGCATCTAGGAGATGACATAGAGATTTGTAAAGCACACACGGATCTGAAAGGTTCAGACCCGTTGACTAAAACCTCTCTCACAAGCAAAACATGATCAAACCCCAGAACTCATTGAGTCTTAATCACATGATGATGTGAACTAGTTTAATGACACTAGTAAACTCTTTGGATGTTGGTCACATGGTGATGTGACCTATCAGTGTTAATCACATGGTGATGTGAACTAGATTATTGACTCTAGTGCAAGTGGGAGATTGTTGGAAATATGCCCTAGAGGCAATAATAAATTGATTATTATTATATTTCCTTGTTCATGATAATCGTTTATTATCCATGCTAGAATTGTATTGATAGGAAACTCAGATACATGTGTGGATACATAGACAACACCATGTCCCTAGTAAGCCTCTAGTTGACTAGCTCGTTAATCAATAGATGGTTACAGTTTCCTGACCATGGACATTGGATGTCGTTGATAATGGGATCACATCATTAGGAGAATGATGTGATGGATAAGACCCAATCCTAAGCCTAGCACAAGATCATGTAGTTCGTATGCTAAAGCTTTTCTAATGTCAAGTATCATTTCCTTAGACCATGAGATTGTGCAACTCCCGGATACCGTAGGAGTGCTTTGGGTGTGCCAAACGTCACAACGTAACTGGGTGGCTATAAAGGTACACTACGGGTATCTCTGAAAGTGTCTGTTGGGTTGGCACGAATCGAGATTGGGATTTTGTCACTCCGTGTAAAACGGAGAGGTATCTCTGGGCCCACTCGGTAGGACATCATCATAATGTGCACAATGTGACCAAGGGGTTGATCACGGGATGATGTGTTACGGAACGAGTAAAGAGACTTGCCGGTAACGAGATTGAACAAGGTATCGGTATACCGACGATCGAATCTCGGGCAAGTACCATACCGCTAGACAAAGGGAATTGTATACGGGATCGATTGAGTCCTTGACATCGTGGTTCATCCGATGAGATCATCGTGGAACATGTGGGAGCCAACATGGGTATCCAGATCCCGCTGTTGGTTATTGACCGGAGAACATGTCGGTCATGTCTGCATGTCTCCCGAACCCGTAGGGTCTACACACTTAAGGTTCGATGACGCTAGGGTTATAAAGGAAGCTTGTATGTGGTTACCGAATGTTGTTCGGAGTCCCGGATGAGATCCCGGACGTCACGAGGAGTTCTGAAATGGTCCGGAGGTAAAGATTTATATATAGGAAGTCCTGTTTCGGCCATCAGGACAAGTTTCGGGGTCATCGGTATTGTACCGGGACCACCGGAAGGGTCCCGGGGGCCCACCGGGTGGGGCCACCTGCCCCGGGGGGCCACATGGGCTGTAGGGGGTGCGCCTTGGCCTACATGGGCCAAGGGCACCAGCCCCTAGAGGCCCATGCGCCAAGATATAGGAAAAAGGGGAGAGTCCTAAAGGGGGAAGGCACCTCCGAGGTGCCTTGGGGAGGATGGACTCCTCCCCCCCTCTTAGCCGCACCCCTTTCTTGGAGGAAGGGGCAAGGCTGCGCCTCCCCCCTCTCCCCTGCCCCTATATATAGTGGAGGGGAGGGAGGGCATCCATACCTGAGCCCTTGGCGCCTCCCTCCCTCCCGTGACACCTCCTCCTCTCCCGTAGGTGCTTGGCGAAGCCCTGCAGGATTGCCACGCTCCTCCATCACCACCACGCCGTTGTGCTGCTGCTGGATGGAGTCTTCCTCAACCTCTCCCTCTCTCCTTGCTGGATTAAGGCGTGGGAGACATCGTCGAGCTGTACGTGTGTTGAACGCGGAGGTGCCGTCCGTTCGGCACTAGGATCATCGGTGATCTGAATCACGACGAGTACGACTCCATCAACCCCGTTCACTTGAACGCTTCCGCTTAGCGATCTACAAGGGTATGTAGATGCACTCCCCTTTCTACTCGTTGTTGGTCTCTCCATAGATAGATCTTGGTGTTACGTAGGAAATTTTTTGAATTTCTGCTACGTTCCCCAACACCCATAACGGCCAAATTTGAAGGGGAACAAGAAGTACATTTAATCCTGATGAAAGGTGGTCTTCGCCTGCAAAGCCTCTGAGCGGGACGTCATGGTGGGCTCGGCGATAACATCCATCCTGCTGTTCTGGCGGTCTTGGTCTCCTTGCACGCAAATGGCAACCTTTGGCTGATTTCTTGGGACTCCACACCTACGCTTTCCTACTTTGCACCAAAGAGGAAACCTGCTGTATTGCGCCCGCTGGCGCGCGCCTGACCTTGGTCGTCATGGCTGATGTCATTTCAGCCTCGTGAGGCTGGTCTTGCATATAAATCTCCGCTCTGCTCAGGAGGCATCCTAAGGTGGCCGCTTCCTCGGGAGGTCTTGATGTCGCCCCCCTCGCGAGGCTTAGCCCCTCGCAAGGGTCTTGTCTTGTCGTAGTCAAAGTTGAGCCGTATCAGGCCGTCGATGAGGCCACATCGTGGGCCGTAGAAAGGCAAGGCTGGTTACCCTGGTTCCCAGAACGCCGACAGAGGTGGTTTGTAAAACAATTAACTGAGGATTATGCATATCAAGCCAACCGACCGTAATAAACTGCACACAAAGTAAAAAGAGGAGACTTAACTCACATAGAAAAACGGCACGACAAGGTGCGCGTCACACACTAGTATAAGCTATGGCAAGGGCATCTAAGCGAGGGTGAGCAACACATTGTACTCATACTATACGGAGCAAGCATGCACATAAAGTAGGATACTAGAGGAAGCATCTACAACTCGACTTTGCAAGTCTGGCCCATCAAACGCCCGCGTACAATTCGGCCCCTCAAACGCCCACAGACGCATTCGTGAACACTAACCGGTCGCGTTTTAAATAATGCAATTCACATATGGACACCTCAATTATCATATCTCAAATCCATACAAACTCATGCAACTACGTCGATGCACACACATCGTGCGACTACTCCATCACTACACTAAAATATGCCATCGGACTACCCAAATTTGGCATGTTTGGCTGTGATGGAGATCATCCACGGCTGCCCTTGCCCTTCCTGACTCCCTTGTCTTCCTTCTCGCGAAAGTACCGGTCGAAGACGCTGTAGGGATCGAGCTGGATCTGCTCGTCGTCGTCGTTGTCCTCTTTCTCCTCCTTCGATGGCAGTCCGACCATGGCACGAACTGCCCGATTCTACTCTCGGGCGAGGACGCGCGTGTTCCTCCGCTGCGGTTTCTTCACAATGCAGGCGTAGATGGCTTCCTCTGCGGCTGCCGCATCAGCCGCCTCTGCCGCTGCCATTTCCGCCGCGATACGGGCCTCGGCGACCCTTATCCTCTCCTTCCCACGACGGGCTACCCGTTCCTGGTGGAACTCATAGTCTGCCCGACCGATGAGGGGGAAGGAGAGATTTTTCGGCTGCCGGGACCGCGATGATCCAGCCTCAGAGGACCCGAGCACTCGTTGAGTCGACACAATGGAGTCGCGCCGGACGGACTCGTCCGTCGACCGGGCGCTGTCCTCCCGGGAGCGGCGGAGTGCAATGTGGACCACCATTGCCTCCTCCAACCCGCACGGAATGACACCCCAATCGACGGATCCGGACTGGTCGGAGTCAAAGCCATTGTCCGCCATGCCGAAGACGGTCAAAAATCACCGGAGGTGAACTCGGGTGGTGAAGGGAGTGAAGGGGAGAGGAGTGTGAAGTGGCTAGGGTTTGGTCCGATGAACGGATGGGGACGAATATATGTGGGGTCGAATGGGCCAGCGTGGGCCGGGCCTGACGTGACGGACACGCCCGAACGCACTCAGGCGCTCCATATTTAGGCTGTATATGAGGGGTGCCGGTCAGCCCGGGCGTTGAAGACGTCCGTCTGATCAAAATTTCGTGATCGGTGAGTGACCGAACAGGCCGCCCGGGCGTTTAAGAAGTGTTTGAGCGCCCGGCTGTAGATGCTCTTACACCCACCGTTTAGGATCTGAAACCTGCATAATTTCTTGTGTATATACTCACTCAGTTTTTATTTACTCTGTATATTAGAGTTGACTTAAGTTAAACTTAGCAAACTTTGACCAAGTTTATAAAAAACAATATAGACATTTATCATAATAAATCTATACGATGTAAAATTACATTTAACAATAAATCTAAAGTTGTTGGTTTGTTATTGTATATCTTAATATTTTTGTTAATAAACTTGGTTAAAGTTTGTAAAGCTTGACTTTGACCAAAACTAATATGCGAACTAAATAAAAACGGAGGGAGTACATTCATTTGCATTTTCGATGGTCTCTGCGCCTTCCCAATCCCATGCACACCTCTACAGGTATTGTCAGAAAAATATCCACCATACCCTGCCTCTTACTGCTAGTGGTCGTCATGTTTGACTAGAGTTCTTTCCCAATGCCAGTTTTATCCTTGAAAGAACTCTTGAAGTGTAAAACAGTGCGTGTGCCTGCCCCTGCGGCGGCCACGGCCGAGGTTGAAACAAAGTTTAACACCGACCCGGCAGTGCCGTGCCGCTAGTGCAGCGGCGCACGCGTGCCCGCAGGTGGCCGGCACGGGCTAGAGCGCCGTGCACTTCCGGGGAACAACGTTAATGGAGCCGAGCCGCCTCCGCGCGCGAGATCCGCAGCTGCGGCACGGCACGTGGTGGCGCACAGCACACTCGCGCCAAGTGCAGCTGCTGGGGCTGGACGGAGAGCAGAGAGAAGAAAGGGCTCCACCCCTTCCGGTCCAGCGCCCGCCCACTGACCCGCCCCAACCGGCCGGCCGGGCGGCCTGGCGGGGACCGACGCAACGAAAAGCCATGGGCTGATCCATGGATCCGCCGTGCAGCAGCAGTAGCCAGCAGCGAGTACAGGCGGGCATCAATTAAACGCACTCCACCACGACGCCTGCCTGCCTGCCTGCGTCCACAACAGTTGGCTTCAATGCGTCGCGTCCCCGTCCTCGTGTCATGTGTGAGCAACTTTTATCCACACACCCAAAACCGGTACCAGTACCCCAGTCTCCTTCCCTCCACTGCGGTGCATCGTGCATGAGCATGATACAGTCTACCCTACAGAATCCAAGTCAGCAGAAACGGCCTCGCACTGCACTGCATGTGTCCTGGATGGGAGGCGATTAGGGTTTCCCCGCGCCGCCACCCCCATCGCCCTCACTCCGTTACCGCCACCAGAGGAAGTTGTCGTGCAAACCCGCGCGGTCGTCGATGAGGGTGGCGACGGGGATCTTGCCGCTCCGCCCCTCAACGGAGGGTTGGGCACTCCAATGCGGCAACCCTATTCAGAGAAGTGGCGGTGTTCGCGGGCGGTGAGTCTGGGCGGTGCCTTGGGCCACGAGGATGGGGAGGTGCTAACGGGCGACTAGCATGGAGTCGAGCGACCTTCCTTATCGCCAAATCTGGAGAGTTGTTTGTCCCCATGACACTCTCTTCTCTGAAGGTTCCGGCTGGGGTGTGCCAGATCCGGAGCAAACAGAGATTGGTAGTGTATGATTGAGGCTGGAGGAAACTTTGGTAGGATGGCTTAGCCTAGCAGCGGCGACATCTTTCGGCGTTGTTCTCCTCTTTGAAGGCAGAGCCGAGGTCCCTCCTATCCACCCCTAACTCCCCTTCCGGACAAAAGTCCAAAATCCGCCTTGGAGGGTGGCGGCGGCGCGATGCACGCCGTACCCTCCATGGAGGCACCACCTTGGGAGGCTTGGATTCTCGGAAGAGGGTGGTTGTGGGCGGTCGGCTCCCGCTAAGGGCTTGAGCAACGACGGTGGTGTGGAGGTTCACAAGTGGAGCGGCATGAGATCTACCGTGTCGATGACGACGGGTCTTGGTGGGATGGTGCACCCGAGTCTCAGTGACAGACACGTCTGGATGGACAAGCGCAAGGCGGTCGTGCCGTCTGGCACCATGGTGATGACAACGGCATAATGGCTTTGTAAGGTGAATTCGTTGATCGCTCCTTAAGGTGGGGCAGCGGCCGATTCTAGAGCGCGCGCATGCGGTGCGTGCAGAGGGTCTGATAGACCGGTTGGTACTGTCGGCTTGCCGTTGGGCGGCTTGATGAGGTCACCTGATTAGATTGTGTATGATGATGCGAGGTGAAGTTACATCATCAACCTTGTAGGTGTAGTGACAATGGTTGTCAAGCAGGTGGTTTTGGGTTGATTCATGTATTTATTTTTATCAAATCCCATTGAATAATATAATAAAAATAAATGTATTCATCGTTTCATGCTAATTCTCCTTTCTGAAAAAAAAATTTACTGAAGAAAGTGTCCATGGAAAGCGGTACTAGTAAAGATCAGCTGTACGCCTGTACCGAAAGGTGTAGTGCAAATGCACGGGGGGTGGATTGGATGGTCGTGCCCGTGGACGGACCGGACGAGCTGTTGCAAACACAGGACCAATTATTCATTCACTCACATCGACCATTATTGTTGTGGATCGATTTCCTTGGATATAGGCACATTGATTGTTGCTCCGGCTCGATCCATCGGCCGAACCTCCTTCCTTCTTTATAAAAGCTTGCCAACTAATGACAGACAGTGGGTGCAGTGCATGATCTCCGATCTGCCGCTGTGTGTCCAACTGCAACCATCTTGCTCTTCTTCCTTTTGTTTTTGTTCCATCGTCGGAGAGTTATGCTCGGCAAGTACGCCTGCCTAAGTAAACAGGCGCGCACGCATTGACGCCTTCTTCATGATTCGCTGGGATTTGGGGGCAGCAACAGCAGCAGCTGCAGCTGCAACCAGGATCTTGGCCGGGGACAGCCCGATGTGCCGCCAACACACGTCCATGTTCCCGTTGCTTTCACAGAAAACTCTTCTTCTTTTTGCGTCGTGGAAAAGTCGTACCAAGGCGTAACAAACTGACGTGACACTTGACATGACATTTACAGTGGCCAATGCGTGTTACTGCCCGAAGATCATGCTCGTGATTCCACTCCATTTCATGGCAAATTCAGAACACTTTCTCTTTACCGTTTCCATGCAGGGGAAGTACTATAGTACTAGTAGCACAAAGGCAGCTGTTTTCTTCGGGTAAATGATTGTTAATTAGGTGACGCGCGCACGATCGCAACAAAATCAACCCCATGATGATGTAATTACATACTCTGTCTGTCCGAACCAGTAGTGCCTCTCCTATCGCCAGCATCCCTCAACACACGCAGCTAATCCAAAGAATTCGTAACAAGGAAGAAGAATCAAGAAATTCATGAAACTTCAAAAAAAAAGTAGAAAGCACACGGTGGTAAATAAGTAATGCCCTAAAGACACACGCAAGAAGACAAGATTCTCTTTTCTTCAGAATCTTCTTCCGTAAATTACCGAACGGTCGCCATGCTGGGTGACACGAACCGAGGCGATCGAGCCTCAGCTCTCTCGGATCGACCCGGCCGGCTTGAGCGGCCGATCGTCGGCCTCATCGACCGAGATGCTCCGACCAGGCCGTGGCATCGACGACGCCGACCCCGGGTCGGCGAGCTCCTGGATGCGGACGACGATCTCCGGCATCGCCGGTCGCTGGTCGGGCACCGGCACGGTGCAGTCCATGGCCAGCCGCAGCATCTCCACCATCTCCTCCTCCGCGCCCGGGTGCCTCAGCAGCTCCGTGTCGAACACCTCGGACGTCCACTCCTCGCGCACAACGGACCGCGCCCACCGCGGGAGGTCCACGCCCTCGTCGTGCAGCACGGCGTTCGTCGGCGCCTTCCCCGTCAGCATCTCCAGGAGTAGCACCCCGAAGCTGTACACGTCGGCCTTCTGCGAGAGCCGCCGCGGGTCGGCGACCACCTCGGGGGCGCGGTAGCCCGCCACGCGCATCGACGGCGCGCCGGCGGGGCCGACGAGGCTCGCCAGGCCGTGGTCGGCCACACGCGCGTCCACCGACCGGCCGAGGAGTATGTTGGACGACTTGATGTTGCCGTGCGCCACCTTGGAGCCCGTCGCGTGGATGTACTCCAGGCCGCGCGCCGAGGCCAGCGCGATCCGCCTCCTCGACTCCCAGCTCAGCGGCGATCGCCCGGCGCCACGGTTGCCTGAAATTCTCACCAGTTCAGAAATTTTGATCCGATTCGGAGCAGGGTTTCGAACCAGAAAACAGAGAGAACCGGACATGAACACTGAGCGTACGTACCGTGAAGCATCGAGGAGAGGCTCCCCGTGGCGACGAACTCGTACACCATGAGCCGCTCGTCCTTGCTGAAGTAGTAGGCCTGCAGGGGCACGACGTTAGGATGGTCCAGCCCACCGATCGCCGCGATCTTGTCCCGGAACTCGCGCTCCGGCAGCGACGTCTCCTTGAGACGCTTCACCGCCACCGCGGGCGCCGTCTCCAGCGCGGCCTTGTACGTGGTACCGTACGTGCCCTTGCCAAGAACCTCGGCGGACGCGCGGAGCAGGTCCTCCAGATCGTACGGCCTCGGCACCCTCCCGAAGAAGAAAAGCTTCTTCCGCCCCACGGAGACGGGGGCGACCGGAGGCGGCATTGAAGCGGGCGGAGGCGGCCGCGCGTCGGAGACCCGAGGAGTGTAGCTATTCGGGCTCATTGCCTCTTTGCTGTGCAGGGCCAGCTCCGCCGCGACGGCGTCCTGGCTGCGGTAGGTTCTTTTTGGCTTGCGGCGCAGGGCGCCACAGGCAATGACCAGAACAGCGGCGATAAGCAGGAAGCCCAAAGCGCAGCCGATCACAATGCCCGCGATGGCACCGCCGGCGAGGTGTCGCCGGCCACGGCCGTTTCCCGCGACCACGGCTTCGGGGGCAACCGTGGGAGGCTGGGACGGTGGTTGGGTAGATGGTGTTCGACACGGTGGGAGGGGCTTGCCACACAGTGTCGTGCCGAGGAAAGATGTGGCGGGCATGCCGCCGAAGCCTTTCGGAACCTCGCCGGTGAGGTCGTTGAAGGAGACGTTAAAAGACAAGAGGGATGGCATGTCGACGTTCGGCAGCTCTTTGGTGAAGAGGTTGCCCTCCAAGAAGAGCAGCTGCAGCTTCCCGCTCTTGGCAATGGCGGGCGGTATTCTCCCGGAGAGCCGGTTTTCAGCGAGATTTAGCTGCGTCAACGCCGGGAGGGAGAGAATCGCGGCCGGGAGCTCACCGGAGAAGTGGTTGGACTGCAGGTTGATGACCCGCAGCTTGACGCAGGAGGCCAGGTCGGCCGGCAGCGGGCCGGAGAGCGCGTTGAAGCGCAGAGACAGCACGGTGAGCCTGGTGAGGCCGCCGAGCGCGCCGACGGGGACGGAGCCGCGGAGGCCGTCCCCGGGCAGGTGGAGCCCCGTGACTCGGCCGCCGGAGCAGACGACGCCGGTCCAAGAGCACGTCTGCCGGGACGCGTTCCAGGACACGGACGCCGACCCGAACGGCGCGATGAAGGCCTGCAGCGCCGCGGTGTCGGACGCCAGGTCCTCGGCGCCGCGCGCCGCGCCGAAGGCCACGGCCAGGAGCAACGACAGCGCGGCGGCTACCGGCGGAGGCATGGCTGCGGTGGTCCCTTCCCTGGGCCGATCACACCATGTGAGAGGGTTGGAAGAGGAGAGGTGGGGAGGGACGAAACAAGAAAGTGGAATATAGGAAAGAAGCTTCACAAATGGCTCGTTTAGCGACAAGGGGAAGAAGACTTGAGGAGGGCGGGCGGACTCGCTTCCACAAAACGATGTCGCAAATCCGCAACCACATTCTTGGTCTGACTGTTCTCGACCGTCCGATGAAACGTTGGACGGCTGAGGTTTGCACGCCTGCCCGCTGCCATTGATCCTACTCCTGGTCCAGTTGACGCTGACGGTACGAGACGATGATCTGGAGCACAACTCAACTCAACAGTGCGCGAAAACGATCAGCGAAACAGTTGCTCGTTTGAATTTTGGTCAGTTGTTGCTAGCTGCTGATATCGAGATCCACTGCTTTGTAGGCCAATGTGATAAACACGAATCCCTGGCCATTTTCCTGCTGTCAGCAGACATATCCCCAGTGCAGTTCGCTTCGTGGACTGGTTCAGTTGATGATGCGTGGAGCTGTGGACGTGGACGTGGACGGCGTCGTGCAGCCGTGCGCGACGAAGTAAACCGGTCCCTGAAGGCCGGAACCGTAACTGTCGAGAGGTTTATGAGCGTTGTGTGGTGGCCTGTAAATGTCATGATGGCGTCAGGTGCAGGAAAAATTTGAGCGAGTGTGTGAGGATCGTCTGTCAGTTACCGTCCGTTGAGCGAGTAACTTCTCGGCAATGCTGAGCTAGGAACGCGCATTTCCTTCGCAAGTGCAGAATTGAATTGGCCAAACGGCCAAAACAATTAGGAATAGCCGAGAACGAATGGTGGTCAGAGCCAGTCACATCGCGTCCTTCGTTTATCGACAGATTTTGCAAGCGATGGGATGCAAAATTTAAGAGCCAAGTATTTTCTCGATGGTGATCTGTTGAAATGCAAACTTTTAAAAAGGGCTCCTCTATTACTTGGCAAAGTATTATGACGAGAGTTAATTCGTTAAAGCATGGTTATATCTGGCGAGTGGACAATGGACCAAATATTGCTATTTGGGAAGATGAATGAATCCCAAATTGCGAGAATAGGAACATTATTACTCCAAGAGGGGGACACCTCTATCAAGGTTCTTTGATCTTATTGCTTCCAGTCACTAGTTAATGGGATGAAGACCTGATGAAACAAATGTTATGGCCAATTAATGCTCAGCGGGCCCTTGAGATTTCTCTTTCTTTGCATGATATGTCAGATTTTATAGTGTTGAGCTACAAAAAAAAGTTCACTGTCAATCAGCTTATTTTATGGAATGAGACTACCAACAAGGGAGTAAACTTCGACATACTAATGGTTCGAGACAAATTGATGTTAATCCTATTTGATCTAACATTTCGAAATTATCTTGTTCGACAAAAGTTAAAATCTTTATTTGGCGCACGTTGTATGGCACTCTCTCTTATCGTGTTACACTTGCCAATAGACATTTGAAAGTATTGCTCCAATGCCCATCTTCTTCTCATGAGTCAGAAGGTACAAAGCACCTATTATTTCAGTGCCGGAAAGCTAAGGACGTATGGAGTAAGCTCGGGATGGATAAAGTGATTAAAGGAGCCTGTGAAAGATCGTGCATGTGAGGCTTTCATTGAGTTCTTACTTCTGCTACCAGACCAAGATTTCTCCATTCCGGGTCTCCAGAATGTTCGTGAATTGATAGCCATTACAACTTAGTTTTTGTGGTAGGAAAGGTGTAAACCGGTTCATGAGGGGACAACTTAAGATGTGTATCAAATTTCTATGGGGATTCTATGAGGGGACAACTTAAGATGCTCTAACGACAAATTACGTTAATGCATCTTCCCCCAATGCTACAAGTAAAAGAGGGGAATGGACTCGGCCTCCTAGGGATTTTGCAAAACTTAATATTGATGCATCTTTTGATCAAGACATGATTAAGGGCATGGCATCGTCATTAGAGATGATAAAGGGGATTTTATTGTTGGCGGAAATTTAAGAATCGAGTGGTGTGCAGATGTCCGATGGCTGAAGTTCTGGTGCTAATATTCAGCCTAAGCGTTGCGCAAAAGGCGGACGGCAACCGTCTCATTACTAATTCTGATTGTGGAGATCATTGATACCATGAAGAATGGAGGACATTCTGTGAAAACGGCGATGGTAGTTTTTGATGATTGTTATTTTTTTGCTTGTGATTTTTCTCGTACTAGTTTCGAACATTGTAGTAGCGGAGCGAACAAAGTTGCTCATGAGTTTGTTAAGTTAGCTAGATTTTCTTCAACTAACGATTGGCTTGAGGAGCCTATGAGCGAAATTGTACTTCTCCTTACGGACGATGTAACTATTAGTATTTCGAACTAATAAAATTTAACTTTCAAAAAAAAAATGGGATACAAAATTTAAGTTCACTTCTGTTGCTTCCTCTCATTACAGAAGCTCGACGAAGTGATCCTGATTAGGCTCGACTATTGAAGTTACAACATATCATAGATGCAAACATTACACCCCGCAAAAAGAAAAGGAGATGCAAACATTACAACTGCTCTTGGCAATGGAAGTCCCAATCCTGATAGCTGGCTCTTTTTTTATGACAGTGTGGCGCCTTTGCAGAAAAGAAGTTGCCGCGCATTGACGCGTATATGGATAGCGCACATACACATCATCCAGATTAAAGATAGACGCATCAAAATACAGCACAGGGCGTGGACTTTGGTCACGCTCAAACACACGGCCATGGAGACGCTGACCTTCCGCATGGTGGGGCGCCTTCAACTGCTTTCCCATTTTGAGGACACATATTTTTCTCAGATCGTGCGGTACGTACCGTTGACTGAAAGGCATTCTGTTTGATGCAATCATGTCGCATACGCGGCTACGATCCAAGAAAAGAGATTATATGCTTTCTGTTGCTGGCTAGGCCAAACTGCCGGTTTGTAAGGCCAACTTCACCGCGCGACCCCAAACGGACGTCCGTTTTGTTCGGTTTCGGTCCGTTTGGGTAGGAGTTTCGGGTCGTGTCCGAGCTTGTTCTGGGATGCGGTGGCCGTGCGCCCAGCGCGCGGCCGCATCCATTTGCCCCATCCTGTCCACGTATATTTCTTTGTAAGTTCTTAAACTTTTTCTATCATTCATTTTCGATACATAACAATACATCATCACATTTTGACTAGTAAAACAAGGCCAAAAAAACAAGAACCACAAGAATACATTTGAGAAGATACCCAACTTCCATAACTGCTCCCTTGAGTTGGGTTAGCGCCTTCTCGATGCACTCATTGTTGATCTGTGGAGTAGGCACGACGTTGCCCCCTCCTTTCTTCTTCAAGCCAGAAGTCGACGTTGCTTCCTCACACGTAGTATCGTGCATTGTTGCTTCTTCGCACGTAGTATCGTGCCTAGACTCTAATCTAGCAACAAATGCACTTGTATCATCTAAAGTTTCTAAGCTAGCTAAAAGTGCACGAACATGCACTATATTTCGCTCTATCAACATATCGATGTACTCTTCTTCCCAATACCAAAACTTGCATCCGCTCTACACAAAAAAACTTAAAGTTAGCACCACTAGTCTAATCCAAGAGCACAAACATGCACTGAAGCTAAAAGAGCACATACCCCATCGTTTAAGCACTTGATGAACACCACCCGGGATGCTCCGGCGTTGTAGACACGCGGCGCACGACCACCCTTGGGCAGTGGTCGCACTTGATGAGGGGCAACGGTGCGCTGACGAGCTTTTGGGCAAGCACCGAGCCCGACCGGCCGCCATTCACGTATCTGCCGGCGGACCACCGGCGGTGCAGATCCGAGCGGCTAGAGGACGAGCCATTGCCTGCATGTGGCCTTGCGGCCCTGCCAGGGCCTTCCGGCAAGGTGCCCGGCCAGACCATGGCGCCGCCCGGCCTCCCACAGCCGGGCGAGCTCAAGACCGACCGGATCCGCCCCAAATCCGGCCGGCGGGTGCGCAAACAAGGTGGCCGTGCTTGGGTAGCTCGACGGCGACGAAAGGAACGGGCTGGGCAAGCGCGCGTCCAAGGTGCACGGCTGCAATGGCAGCGGGCGGCCGTCGGCGACGAGGGGGAGAGAGAGGGGAAGAGTGTGGAAGAGTGGGATGGATGCGACCGGAGGGAGGAGGGGGGCGGATAGAAAAAGGCCCATCCTGTGCCACCGACGGGCGGGCCAGGGAAGGACATGCGCAGACGACCCGCGCGTCCGCGTGGTGTCCGTTTCACCCCAAAAGCGGCGCAAACTTGGGCCGCGGATGGGTCGAAAGCGGACACAAAACGGACAAAAGTCTGTTTGCGCCCGCGCGATGTGCCGTCTCCTTTGTCTCTTTTACCCCAAACGGACCGTGACGGACACGATAGGGTCGTGCGGTGGAGTTGACCTAACCTTTAGGTAAATTTTTTTGCTGCACAACCAGTAGAGTATGGGTTCGAGCAAGGCGGCAATCATTTCGTCAATCAGTGGGGAGCATTGATCGCCAAACGAAATCTCAGCTGTACTACTCTACTGGCAAAAGCAAAAGCATAGACCCTATGAGATCTGATCAATGCTCCTCGATCTGGGATCATGAGATAAAAGGCGACGGTCCTAGCGACTTGTTTCTAGAAGCAACGGCCGAGCACCCCGCAGCTGCTTCATATGATCGACGATTCGACGTCAGTCGTTTTCTCCCCGCGACATGGAAGCGGTTCCCTTGACAAGGAAGTCCAGGATGCATCACGCAGAATGGCGCACAGGCTTGAAGAATTGACCGACGTTGTGTGCTGTTTGAGTTCTGCTCGTGGCATGTTCCGCGGTGGCGGTGAAACCATCGATGCCAGTTCGGCGCTGCAATGCAAACGAGTTCGGTGATTGCTGATGGTGGTTAGTCCATCGGCCGTCATCGTTCTGTTGTGCTGATATAGCCCGCTGCAACGTACAGTACTGCCGTCTCTCTCCGATCTTGGCGCACGCCGTGCGCGCCGGTGGCTTGGGGTGTGACCGTCCTTGTGCCCACTTTTAAGTAGGGCGCTTTTTTGACGGCAGTTTTTTTTAACATGAGTACAGACACAAGCGCTCATATACACGTACATACATTCACTCATATGAATGCACACACGCACACCCTATCCTTATGAACGCACACACGCACACCCAACCCCTATTAGCACCTCCGAAAGACTGAGCCGGCATATCATCTTGAAATTTACGAAGTCACCGTAGGCACCTCGTCATCGATGGAAACGTCTCCTCCCACTGAATGCGCATCGACAGAAATCCTGAAATAAATTCAGGAATAAATGTGAGCATCAGGATTTGAACCCTGGTGGGCTGGAGATACCACAGTCCCTCTAACCATCCAACCACAGGCTGGTTTGCGACCGCAGGGTTGGATTTACATGACGTTGACAACAGATTGGTTCGTGACCGGTAAAGTCACTACTGAATAATTCTCAAAGAAGACTCACTACTGAATAATAGCCTCATAAAGAATAATAGTCTTCTCGAGGACTAAATTGCAAAAAAACATCACAATTGGGACAAAAAATGCCGAAAACCGCCAAAGAACTAAAAGTTTGCAAGAACCATAGTTTTTGGTTAAAAGTTTACAGAAAACACTAAATGTGGGATACCCGACAAGCGGGTCCCACTGTCAGTGCCCCCGCGGCGTGGGTGGACGGCACCGCGCGAATGACCGTTAGACGGAGCCTTTTAACCGTCCCGTCGGCTGGTTCGAATCCACCCCCTACCCGCGTGAATCCTTTCCTCTCTGTCTCTGCCCCAGCCGCCGTGCTCACTGTCACCACCGCCCATCACCGCGTCGCTCACTACCGCCGCCGCCCGCCATGATCTCCTGGAACAGCGGGAAACAGGCTCCGAATCGCCGCTCTCTGAGCAGCACTACTCGGAACATATATGTGTGAACCAAGGTTAGGGTTTCGAATTGGGGATTTCTTGTTTGTTTGCTCCGATTTGGCTGACCTATTGGATGATTTGTTTTTCGTTGTTGTTCTAGTGCCCAGCCACAACCGAGGACATGGATTGGTGTGGCATCGATGATACAAGAAATATCCTATGCCGCCACAACAAGCCGGCTGAGAAGATGGTTGCATTTGACCGGCAGCAATCCGCGGGAGATTCTTTGGCTATGTTGAGAAGGTTAGTACAATGGTTTGTTCTATTCATACTCATATATGTCAACAGAACAAGGTAAGTTTGTAGATCTTGGGAGCTACTTCAGTGTGAGTGTGTAGAGATTAACCACTGTAGAAATTGTGAACAAGTTTAGTGTGTGCAGATTAATCGTTGTAGAAATTATTTTCAGGAAGGGTTCAATTGTGGTGTGGGTGATTGGGCTAATGCAAAATGGCTTGATACAATAAAAAGGTACCTGTCGGTGTCAAAACCGGCGGATCTCGGGTAGGGGGTCCCGAACTGTGCGTCTAAGGCTAATGATAACAGGAGGCTGGGGACACGATGTTTACCCAGGTTCGGGCCCTCTCGATGGAGGTAATACCCTACTTCCTGCTTGATTGATGTTGATGATATGAGTATTACAAGAGTTGATCTACCACGAGATCAGAGAGGCTAAACCCTAGAAGCTAGCCTATGGTATGATTGTTGTTGTCCTACGGACTAAACCCTCCGGTTTATATAGACACTGGAGGGGGCTAGGGTTACACAGAGTCGGTTTACAGAGGAGGAGATCTACATCCGAATCGCCAAGCTTGCCTTCCACGCCAAGGAGAGTTCCATCCGGACAAGGGACAAAGTCTTCTATCTTGTATCTTCATAGTCCAACAGTCCGGCCAAAGTATATAGTCCGGCTGTCCGGATACCCCCTTATCCAGGACTCCCTCAGTAGCCCCTGAACCAGGCTTCAATGACGATGAGTCCGGCGTGTAGGTTGTCTTCGACATTGCGAGGCGGGTTCCACCTCCGAATACTTCAAAATTAATTCCGAACACAAGGACCGTGTCCGGCTCTGTAAGATAAATTCCATATACCACCGTAGAGAGAATAATAATCCATAAATCTAATATGCTGACAATTCTTTGAAAAGTGACATCACGCCACGGTCCGATTTTTATTCAAACCATTTTTACAACTTGCTACCGCACACACCACGAGGCGGTTTCCTTGGCACGTCCTGTCAGAGCAGAGATCGTGTCCCCCTTACTACAGGATTCTCATCAATACGGGTATGGGTAATCCAACCGCGCCTGTTGGCATGACCCCGTGTTTTTAGGCAAGTCCCGAATGACCATGTTCGGGGACACTTGATATTCTTCCCCCTTTATAAAGGAGCCGAGGCCTATCCCTCTATCTCCACGCTCGCACATCTCGCACCCTGAGTTCCAACACCCAAAGCTCGAGCCTAAGCACCCCAGATCTTCGATCATGTCCGGATCCGACCATCAAGGCCGATGGATGTCCTCCTCTTTCACAGAGGAGGATATTGCAAAGCTCAGGGAGGCTGAGTATTTGACCGCCGATGTCAAGCACAGGCTTCCTGCTCCCGAACAGGTTATCCCCACTCCCGAGACCAATGAGAGCGTCGTATTTGTCTCCCACTTCCTCCGGGGCCTGGGTCTTACTCTTGACCCCTTCGCGAGGGGGCTCATGTTCTACTACGGGCTAGATTTCCACGATCTAGCTCCGGATTCCATCCTCCACATCTCGTCGTTTATCGTTGTGTGTGAAGCCTTCCTCCACATCACCCCCCACTTCGGCTTATGGCTCAAGACTTTCAATGTGAAGCCGAAGATGATTGAGGGGCGACACGCAGAGTGTGGAGGCGCCATAATAAGCAGGAATGTCGATGCCCCATGGCTCGAAGGCTCCTTTCCGAAGGTATCTGATTTATGGCAACGGAGGTGGTTCTATGTCACAGCTCCTCGAGGCTCAAAGTGGGCGGCCGCGCCCGCCTTCCGCTCGGGCCCTCCACCTCAACTGGCATCATGGACCAACATGAGAGTAAACTGGGGGCCCGCGAATGATGTACCGATGCTACAAAGCCGCATTCGGGAGGTCCTCGAGAGGGACATTAGTCTTGTCAAAATAATCTAGGTAATGCTAGTTCGGCGGATCCTGCCGTGCAAACGTCGGCCTCTTCGGATGTGGGAATTCCATCCAGAAGGTCCGCGAACCATTCAGCATTTCTTCGGCATGACGCCCGAAGGGATGTATAAGTTGTTCTTCGGACCACTAATAAAGTGTCCGGACACCACCGAGGATGCGGGCCTGAGCTGCAATCGCCAAGATACCCAAGTAAGTAACCCTATAACCGAACACTTTGATTATATTTGTCATAACATTGTTCTGAATACTGTCCGCAACCAAGATTGTCTTAGTAAGGCGGAGAGGATCAGGTGTCCGGCCCCGCTTCCCGAAGGCTCGCCCGGTCCGGCAATGGCCAGGATTCTTAAATGGACACTAAGTCAAGTGCCACCAGAGAAAGCTGAAGGGAAGAGTGGGGAGGCCGAGAGTGGGCCTCACACATTGCGCATCCGCACCGGGGGAATTAACGTCTCCACGGAGGAGGAGAATCGGGGGGGGGGGGGAATCTGAGGTTTCCTCCCCCCGTGGGAAGAAGAGGGCCACTTCCGAAGATTTGGAGACGGGGGCGCCTAAACAAGGGAAGAGAACTTCACCAAAGGGCCCTGCCCCGAGGGGCGTCCTCACCGCATAGTGCGCGCAAATGGGCCAGCCCTCCACCGAGCTGTAAGTTTAATTAAACAAGGAGCTTATTGCTCTTTCCTCTGAGAGTAATAACCAGGACCTGTTTTTTGTAGTCCGGTCAGCATTTCATCTCAATAGGGCTCGTCCTCGGGGGATCTTCTTCCGAAGATGATGGAGAGTGAAACCCCACCTACCTCTCCGTCCCGTGAAGCGGGCGACCCTGAGGTATCGTCACGGAGGAGTCCAGATCCAATGGGGCCAGAAGCTAACACTTCGACCGCCCTGAGCCCAGCGCGTTCGGCTCCCTTGGCGGACAATGAAAAGGGTCCGGGAGAGTCCGATGTCTAGCCAAAGACGCTGACGGGCCTCCTGGAGTCAGCTGCTCTCTTGGAGGATCATCATACACTAATGGGTACGGTGTTGGAGAAAATCTCCTCCGCCACAAGCGGTTTAAACGAAGCTTTTAGGAGCCTGCTCAAAGGCTTTGAGGTAAGCCGCAAAAATACGCAGCTTTTGGTTGTACCGCACGCGATACATGCGCTCTATATAGATAGTAGCCCCTGAGACTGTGGATGCCAGCCCATGGCGGCAAACGGAGGATCACACTCCCAGATAGTGATCGCACTTGTATTGATGTGCAGGTTGCTAAGGGTTCAACAATAGATCAGGCCGCTGAATGCGCCGAATTGAGGCAGCAAATTGACGTGGTGGAGGCCGACGTCACGCTTGTGAACGAGCGATTCGAGGAGTCGCAGAGTATGCTTTCCTATATCCACATCTATTTTGGGAAATTGCAAGAAGGTTGTAATATTAATGTGATGTGATGTAGTTGCAGGCAGAGCTGCTGCCATTGAGGCCCTGAGGGCGGAGCTTGCCCAAGCCAAGGAACAAGCCCGGGTTAGCAATGCGGCTGCTCTAAAGGCAGCCGAAGAATTGAAAGCCGAACAGGCCACTCATCTCCGAAGTGAAGAAAAGATAGCCAAGATGGCTGTGGAGCTGAGGGACGCCGTCGGCCAGTATGAGCTTCTCAAGAAAGAGAATCAGGCGAAGGCGGCTGACCTAAAGAAGGCGCTGGACTCGGCTAAAGAGACGCACTCTCAGATTAGAGACGCGCGGGAGGAACTTCGACAAGCCGGGGAAATCGCGACTGGAAATCCTTATTTGTTGCAGATGGAGTTTTTAGATCCAAAGTATGCTCCATTGGATAAACTATGGAGTGCTGCAGATGAGTATGCAGACTTGGCAAAGAGTGCGGCTGATGCAACCAAGTTGTTCAAGGACCATGAAGATAATAAAATAGAAAGACTGCTCTGGTCGCAGTTTAATGCCCCAGCGTGCTCCTTACCCTTGAGTGAGAAGATGGCCGCTATAGCCGAGCTCCATAGGCTGTCCGGCCTTGCAATGAGGTCTGTGATAGACCATCTGTGGCCGAAGGGGCCGAAGCCGGACAATTACTTTGGTTTGGTGCAACAATTATTTGGCGCCATAGCGCAGATCGATGTTATGAAGAGATCAACGTGCATAGAGGGTGTGCGGATGGCTCTTGCCCATGTGAAAACATACTGGGCGGATATGGAGGCCACCAGCATTGCAACCCTGGGTCCGGCAGGAAGCCAGGACCCAGCCGAGCACTATTTTGAGCAGGTCATAGAAGGCGCCCATAGAATAGAGGCACAGTGCTCAAAGAATGACATGTTTGAGTGATGATTCTATTAAGTGTAAAGAATTATGTGTTTGATTATAGAGGCTATTTTTTTATACTTTTTGCCTGAAAGTGTTATAATGTCTCCTGTGCGGCTGTTTATGTATGCATATAACGTGAAAGTTAGCAGTCGTTTGCTTCGGCCCCCACTCACATAATGCGGGGGTGTTCGAGAAAATATGCGTGAACACACTTGATCCAACGTCTTGGGCCATTAAGGAGGTGATCACACGTCGAACCAGGCAACCAGACTATATAGCTGTAACACTTTTCACTTAGCCATAGGAGTTTGAAAGATGGGGCTACTATGTAGCCCCTGGTACTTCGGCGAGCGTCCGGATATGGTGCGTGTACTTGACTGGTAGACCGGTTCTTTGTTAATGCGGAGGAATCCTATAGATCCTGATGAGTCCTCGAGTGGTTGACCAGTCTCTCGCTGTATCATGACAGTCAATTTTCGGCTTCCTCTACTAAGGTGCTCATCCGGAATAACCAGGGCACAATCGCAGTAGTTCTCCTTTGGCCGCCTTAGCCGATAGAACGGAACGTAAGGCAGCAAACCCAGGAGCCGGGCTAACCCAACATTTTACCAAAGACATGATTCAGAGCTGATGCATATAAGGCCAAACTCATGACGCCGAACACTCCCGAAGGTATTCGGACTTTATAACATATATTGGGCTGAATAACGCCCTTGACCCTGTGGTTCCAGGTACGTGCATCGATCTATCGTGGCAAAAAGGCTATAACGCCAGTATCCCTTATAGGTTTATGAAATACCCGTGGGATGTCGAGCAACAAGAAACAATAAAGAAGGTTTACGCAGGGGCTTAATCTAAAGAGAAACCTGTGGGCGGGGCCCTACTGCACGTCTGCGCCTGTGTCTCCGTTGTGCCGTATCCTGGAAGGGTGTCGCACTGGTAGTGTCTGTAGGAACGAGAAAAAAGCATTCGAAAAGTTAGTTATGCTCGAGGAATGTTCGAGATCTGGCCTATTAATGAGGCAAGCCGAATTGTGGGCTTTTGTTACATGTTTGTAGCCCCTCGTATTATTTATGGGGACACATGTACAACACATAGCTCAGGTTTATCCGAGCCATTGTGAAAAATGGTGTACTGGACTCGTCTAACCGTGTCCGTGGTCTTGACGACCGGTCATGCGTTCCGGTGGAAGAGGCCGCCTAGGGTCCGACAGCGGGAACTGCCGCATACTGCTCTGTGTTTCTGCTAACCGTGATGACGCCTCGTGGACCGGGCATCTTGAGTTTAAGGCAGGCATAGTTCGGTATTGTGTTAAAGCAAGCGAAGGCCGTTCTTCCAAGCAATGCATGATAATCGCTGCTGAAAGGGGCGATGTTGAAGAGTAGGTTCTCGCTTCTGAAGTTGTCGGGAGAACCGAATGTCACTTCTAATACGAGGGAGCCCCAGCAGTGGGCTACCACGCCTGGAATCACTCCATTGAAGGTGGCATTATTTTGACTTATTCTGGATAGGTCTACCCCCATCTTGCGGATGGTGTCTTGATATATCAGATTAAGACTGTTGCCGCCGTCCATTAGGACGCGAGTAAGATGGTATCCATCAATTATTGGGTCGAGCATCAATGCAACCGATCCTCCATGCCGGATACTGGCCGGGTAGTCCCTGTGATCAAAAGTGATCGAGCAAGTCGCCGAGGGATTGAATTGGGGGGCTACGAACTCTGTGTGAGTTACATGTACCATGTTTACCGTTTTGACTTACGGTGGGAATTTTTTCTGGCCCTCGGTGTTCGGCTGGCGAGGTTCGCCCTCGTCTTCGCTTGGTGTTTGGCTTCCCTTGTGTTCGGTGTTTAGTTTGCCAGCCTGCTTGAAGGCCCAACATTCTCTGTGGGTATGATTTACAGGTTTTTCAGAGGTGCCATGGATTTGGCACAATCTGTCCAGGACTTTGTTTAGGCCCGATGGCCCCTCTTTACTGCCTTTGAATGGCTTCTTCCCTTGTACGGGTCGAGGGCCCCTGAATCCGGCGTTGACCACCGTGTTGTCCGGACTATCGCCACTCCAACGCTTGTGCTTAGTGCGTCGTGGCTTCCCGTTGCCGTCTCGAATTTCGGATGTACCCGGGTCACCGGTGCCTCTACGGGCCAACCAGCTGTCCCCGCCTGCACAAAATCGGGTCATGAGGCTTGTTAAGGCTGCCATCATTCTCGGCTTTTCTTGGCCGAGGTGTCTGTTAAGCCACTCGTCTCGGATACTGTGTTTGAAGGCCGCTAAGGCTTCGGCATCCGGACAATCGACAATTTGATTTTTCTAAGTGAGGAATCTATTCCAAAGCTTGCGGGCTGAGTCTCCGGGCTGCTGTATTATGTGACCTAAACGTCCGCGTCTGGAGGCCGGACATAGGTTCCTTGAAAGTTGGCCCTGAAAGCGTCCTCAAGTTCCTCCCAACTTCCAATTGAGTTTTCGGGGAGGCTTTTCAGCCAATGACGTGCTGGTCCTTTCAACTTGAGGGGGGGTATTTGATGGCGTGGAGGTCATCCCCACGAGCCATGTGTATGTGAAGGATAAAATCTTCGGTCCAGACCCCAGGGTCCGTCGTTCCGCCGTATGACTCTATATTCACGGCTTTGAATCCCTGTGGAAATTCATGATCCAGCACCTCATCGGTGAAGCACAGGGGGTGCACAACCCCTCTGTATCTAGTCGTGTCGCAGCATGCTGTTAGCTGTTGTTGCTCCTGGTGTTGATTCCGGACTGGTATTTGATCAGTATGATCATTGTGGTGACCATAATCCCGCGTCAGAGCACGTCCTCTGGACCCGTAGATGGATCTGGCCGCACTGGCCTTTTTGTCCAGGAGCTCTCATAAATCATGTGCGGTATCGGTGGATGCTCTACCGCGGCCATGAGGTGGTTGGTCCGACCTAGTGGCCGTATTGTTTTTTGGCGGAATGGGCGCTGCGGCTTCCTCGTCGAATTCGGGTAGCAGTTTGCGCTTTGGGTAGTTCTTCGTGTGGCGGTCGTCGCCAGATTTTCCTTTGGTGTCCAGCACCTTATTCCATCTTCGGTTGAGCGTATCATGCGCAGTTTTAAGCCTTTGCTTCTGCTTCTTCAAGCTCCTCGCCGTGGCCAGGAGCTTTCTCCGGAGGTTATCTTGTTCCAGACGCTTTTCCGGGATGATGAATGCATCATCAACCGGACCGTCCTCCTCTTTGGAGGTAGTGTGATGAGTTCGGCCTTCTGGATCACTGTGATCTGGCGTCTGCTCTGGGCTGTGTTCGGCCTGACCTGGCTTGTCCTGCTTCATCGCTGGGTCCCTATGGTCATTGTTGCCTTTGGAGTCGACCAGAGTGTCATCCTGTTTTGTGTTGTTATCGCTATTTTTACTATGACTGGACTTAGAGTGGCGCATGCGCTGTCGTTTTTGCTTTTGTCCGGGGGCTTTATCCTCCATTGTGTCCTTTTTGTCACCATTGTCTTCTTTAGGCGTATCCACCATGTAGACGTTGTGTGATGAAGTGGCAGTCCAGCGCCCTGTGGGCGGTGGTTCCAGGTCCTCCCCTACATCGACGTCCATACCATTGATGTTGTCGGAGTCGACGTCAAGCGTGTCTGTTAGGTCATCGACAGTGGCTATAAAGTGGGTGGTGGGTGGGTCGCGATTCTCTTTGTCCTCCATATCCCACACGGGCCGGATACAGTCTCCTGATAAAGAGAGAGATTTTAACGAATTTAGCACATCACCGAAGGGGGAGTGCTGGAAGATATCCGCGGCGGTGAATTCCATTATTGGAGCCCAATCGGGCTCGGTGGGTCTGGATGCACGCGGTTTGGAGCCCACGCTCGGACATAGGTCCGGGGGCCCGGAGATACAGATTTCCCTAGGAAAGGAGTCTGCATTCGGCCCTAACACCGATGGGTGTGCAACTTCCGGGGCGGAGTCCATCCACCCGTCCTCGGGAGGCACAATTTGCTCTGGACCGAAGTCCAGAGCAGTAGGAGATGCGATATTCTGAATACTGTCTGATGGAAGATCTAAGCCATGCGCGTGGCGATCGTTCGGCGCTCCTGACATGGGCTCGAATTCGTCGAAGATCAAATCTCCGCGGATATCGGCAGTGTAGTTTAGGTTCCCGAACCTGACCTGACGGCCAGGGGCATAGCTATCGATCTGCTCTAGATGGCCAAGCGAGTTGGCCCGCGGTGCGAAGCTGTCGAACACAAAAATCTGTCCGGGGAGAAAAGTTTCACCCTGGATGGAGTTGTTGAAGGTTGGAGAAGCCATCGAGCCTTACAGTGACGAGACGGAGGAACTCTCAATGAAAGCACCAATGTCGGTGTCAAAACCGGCGGATCTCGGGTAGGGGGTCCCGAACTGTGCGTCTAAGGCTAATGGTAACAGGAGGCTGGAGACACGATGTTTACCCAGGTTCGGGCCCTCTCGATGGAGGCAATACCCTACTTCCTGCTTGATTGATCTTGATGATATGAGTATTACAAGAGTTGATCTACCACGAGATCAGAGTGTTGGGGAACGTTGCAGAAAATAAAAAATTTGCTATGGTTTCACCAAGATCCATCTATGAGTTCATCTAAGCAACGAGTGAAAGGGGAGATGCATCTACATACCACTTTGTAGATCGCGAGCGGAAGCGTTCAAAAAGAACGGGGTTGAAGTAGTCGTTCTCGTCGTGATCCTATCACCGGAGATCCTAGCGCCGAACGGACGGCACCTCCGCGTTCAACACACGTACGGTCAGCGTGACGTCTCCTCCGTCTTGATCCAGTAAGGGGGAAGGAGAGGTTGATGATGATCCAGCAGCACGACGGCGTGGTGGTGGATGCAGCAGAACTCCGGCAGGGCTTCGCCAAGCTGCTGCGGGAGGAGGATGTGTAGCAGGGGAGGGAGGCGCCAAGACACAAGGGTGCGGCTGCCCTCCCCCCTGCCCTCCTTTATATAGGCCCCCAGGGGGGCGGCGGCCCTGGGAGATGCAATCTCCCAAGGGGGCGGCGGCCAGGGGGGGTGGAGTGCCCCCCAAGGCAAGTGGTGCGCCCCCCACCTAGGGTTTCCAAGCCTAGGCGTAGGGGGGCCCAAAGGGGGGGGGCACACCAGCCCACTAGGGGCTGGTTCCCCTCCCACTTCAGCCCACGGGGCCCTCCGGGATAGGTGGCCCCACCCGGTGGACACCCGGGACCTTTCCGGTGGTCCCGGTACAATACCGGGTGACCCCGAAACTTTCCGATGGCCGAAACAGCACTTCCTATATAGTTTTCTTTACCTCCGGACCATTCCGGAACTCCTCGTGATGTCTGGGATCTCATCCGGGACTCCGAACAACATTCGGTTTGCTGCATACTCATATTCATACAACTCTAGTGTCACCGAACCTTAAGTGTGTAGACCCTACGGGTTCGGGAGACATGCAGACATGACCGAGACAGCTCTCCGGTCAATAACCAACAGCGGGATCTGGATACCCATGTTGGCTCCCACATACTCCTCGATGATCTCATCGGATGAACCATGATGTCGAGGATTCAAGCAACCCCGTATACTATTCCCTTTGTCAGACGGTATGTTACTTGCCCGAGACTCGATCGTCGGTATCCCAATACCTCGTTCAGTCTTGTTACCGGCAAGTCACTTTACTCGTACCGTAATGCATGATCCCATGACCAGACACTTGGTCACTTTGAGCTCATTATGATGATGCACTACCGAGTGGGCCCAGTGATACCTCTCCGTTATACGGAGTGACAAATCCCAGTCTCGATCCGTGTCAACCCAACAGACACTTTCGGAGATACCTGTAGTGCACCTTTATAGTCACCCAGTTACGTTGTGATGTTTGGTACACCCAAAGCACTTCTATGGTATCCGGGAGTTACACGATCTCATGGTCTAAGGAAAAGATACTTGACATTGGAAAAGCTCTACCAAAACGAACAACACGATCTTGTGCTATGCTTAGGATTGGGTCTTGTCCATCACATCATTCTCCTAATGATGTGATCCCGTTGTCAACGACATCTAATGTGCATAGTCAGGAAACCATGACTATGTGTTGACCAACGAGCTAGTCAACTAGAGGCTTACTAGGGACGTATTGTGGTCTATGTATTCACACGTGTATTACGATTTCCGGATAATACAATTATAGCATGAATAAAAGACAATTATCATGAACAAGGAAATATAATAATAATCCTTTTATTATTGCCTCTAGGGCATATTTCCAACAGTCTCCCACTTGCACTAGAGTCAATAATCTAGTTACATTGTGATGAATCAAACACCCATAGAGTTCTGGTGTTGATCATGTTTTGCTCGCGAAAGAGGTTTAGTCAACGGATCTGCGACATTCAGATCAGTATGTACTTTACAAATATCTATGTCTCCATCTTGAACATTTTCATGGATGGAGTTGAAACGACACTTGATGTGCCTGGTCTTCTTGTGAAACTTGGGCTCCTTGGCAAGGGCAATAGCTCTAGTGTTGTCACAGAAGAGTTTGATCGGCCCCGACGCATTGGGTATGACTCCTAGGTCGGTGATGAACTCCTTCACCTAAATAGCTTCATGCGCTGCCTCCGAGGCTGCCATGTACTCCGCTTCACATGTAGATCCCGCCACGACGCTCTTCTTGCAGCTGCACCAGCTTACTGCTCCACTATTCAACATATACACGTATCCGGTTTGTGACTTAGAGTCATCCAGATCTGTGTCGAAGCTAGCGTCGACGTAACCCTTTACGACGAGCTCTTCGTCACCTCCATAAACGAGAAACATGTCCTTTGTCCTTTTCAGGTACTTCAGGATATTCTTGACCGCTGTCCAGTGTTCCTTGCCGGGATTACTTTGGTACCTTCCTACCAAACTTACGGCAAGGTTTACATCAGGTCTGGTACACAGCATGGCATACATAATAGATCCTATGGCTGAGGCATAGGGGATGACACTCATCTCTTCTTTATCTTTTGCCGTGGTCGGGCATTGAGCCGAGCTCAATCTCACACCTTGCAATACAGGCAAGAACCCTTTCTTGGACTGATCCATTTTGAACTTCTTCAAAATCTTATCAAGGTATGTGCTTTGTGAAAGACCTATGAGGCGTCTTGATCTATCCCTATAGATTTTGATGCCTAATATGTAAGCAGCTTCTCCAAGGTCCTTCATTGAAAAACACTTACTCAAGTAGGCCTTAATGCTGTCCAAGAATTCTATATCATTTCCCATCAAAAGTATGTCATCTACATATAATATGAGAAATGCTACAGAGCTCCCACTCACTTTCTTGTAAACGCAGGCTTCTCGATAAGTCTGCATAAACCCAAACGCTTTGATCATCTCATCAAAACGAATGTTCCAACTCCGAGATGCTTGCACCAGCCCATAAATGGATCGCTGGAGCTTGCATACTTTGTTAGCATTCTTAGGATCGACAAAACCCTCCGGCTGCATCATATATAGTTCTTCCTTAAGATGCCCATTAAGGAATGCCGTTTTGACGTCCATCTGCCATATCTCATAATCATAGTATGCGGCAATTGCTAACATGATTCAGACGGACTTCAGCTTCGCTACGGGAGAGAAAGTCTCATCGTAGTCAACCCCTTGAACTTGCCGATAACCCTTAGCGACAAGTCGAGCTTTATAGATGGTAATATTACCATCTGCGTCCGTCTTCTTCTTAAAGATCCATTTGTTTTCTATCGCTCGCCGATCATCGGGCAAGTCTGTCAAAGTCCATACTTTGTTTTCATACATGGATTCTATCTCGGATTGCATGGCTTCAAGCCATTTGTTGGAATCTGGGCCCGCCATCGCTTCTTCATAGTTCGAAGGTTCACCGTTATCTAACAACATGATTTCCAGGACAGGGTTGCCATACCACTCTGGTGTGGAACGTGTCCTTGTGGACCTACGAGGTTCAGTAGCAACTTGATCCGAAGTACCTTGATCATAATCATTAATTTCCTCTCCAGTTGGTGTAGGCACCACAGGAACATTTTCCTGAGCTGCACTACTTTCCGGTTCAAGAGGTAGTACTTCATCGAGTTCTACTTTCCTCCCACTTACTTCTTTCGAGAGAAACTCTTTTTCCAGAAAGGATCCATTCTTGGCAACAAAGGTCTTGCCCTCGGATCTTAAGTAGAAGGTATACCCAATGGTTTCCTTAGGGTATCCTATGAAGACGCATTTTTCCGACTTGGGTTCGAGCTTTTCAGGTTGTAGTTTCTTGACATAAGCATCACATCCCCAAACTTTTAGAAACGACAGCTTAGGTTTCTTTCCAAACCATAATTCATACGGTGTCGTCTCAACGGATTTAGATGATGCCCTATTTAAAGTGAATGTAGCTGTCTCTAGAGCGTATCCCCAAAATGATAGCGGTAAATCGGTAAGAGACATCATAGATCGCACCATATCCAATAGAGTGCGATTACGATGTTCGGACACACCGTTACGCTGAGGTGTTCCAGGCGGCGTGAGTTGTGAAACGATTCCACATTTTCTTAAGTGTGTACCAAATTCGTGACTTAAATATTCTCCTCCACGATCCGATCGTAAGAATTTTATCTTTCGGTCACGTTGATTCTCTACTTCATTCTGAAATTCCTTGAACTTTTCAAAGGTCTCAGACTTGTGTTTCATCAAGTAGACATACCCATATCTACTCAAGTCATCAGTGAGAGTGAGAACATAACGATATCCTCCGCGAGCCTCAACGCTCATTGGACCACACACATCAGTATGTATGATTTCCAATAAGTTGGTTGCTCGCTCCATTGTTCCGGAGAACGGGGTCTTGGTCATTTTGCCCATGAGGCATGGTTCACACGTGTCAAATGATTCATAATCCAGAGACTCTAAAAGTCCATCAGCATGGAGCTTCTTCATGCGCTTGACACCAATGTGACCAAGGCGGCAGTGCCACAAGTATGTGGGACTATCGTTATCAACTTTACATCTTTTGGTATTCACACTATGAATATGTATAACATTACGTTCGAGATTCATTAAGAATAAACCATTGACCATCGGGGCATGACCATAAAACATATCTCTCATATAAATAGAACAACCATTATTCTCGGATTTAAATGAGTAGCCATCTCGCATCAAACGAGATCCAGATACAATGTTCATGCTCAAACTTGGCACTAAATAACAATTATTGAGGTTTAAAACTAATCCCGTAGGTAAATGTAGAGGTATCGTGCCGACGGCGATCACATCAACCTTGGAACCATTCCCGACGTGCATCGTCACCTTGTCCTTCGCCAGTCTCCGCTTATTACGCAGCTCCTGCTGTGAGTTACAAATATGAGCAACGACACCGGTATCAAATACCCAGGAGTTACTACAAGTACTGGTAAGGTACACATCAATTACATGTATATCAAATATACCTTTAGTGTTGCCGGCCTTCTTATCCGCTAAGTATTTGGGGCAGTTCCGCTTCCAGTGACCCTTCCCTTTGCAATAAAAGCACTCAGTCTTAGGCTTGGGTCCATTCTTTGACTTCTTCCCGACAACTGGCTTACCGGGCGCGGCAACATCTTTGCCGTCCTTCTTGAAGTTCTTCTTACCCTTGCCCTTCTTGAACTTAGTGGTCTTATTGACCATCAACACTTGATGTTCTTTCTTGATTTCAACCTCTACCGACTTCAGCATTGAAAATACCTCAGGAATGGTCTTCACCATCCCCTGCATATTGTAGTTCAGCACAAAGCTCTTGTAGCTTAGTGGGAGCGACTGAAGGATTCTATCAATGACTGCCTCGTCCGGGAGGTTGATCTCCAGCTGGGACAGGCGGTTGGGCAACCCAGACATTTTGAGTATGTGCTCACTGACAGAACTGTTTTCCTCCATCTTACAACTATAGAACTTGTCGGAGACTTCATATCTCTCGACCCGAGCATGTGCTTGAAAAACCATTTTCAGCTCCTCAAACATCTCATATGCTCCGTGTTTCTCAAAACGCTTTTGGAGCCCCGGTTCTAAGCTGTAAAGCATGCCGCACTGAATGAGGGAGTAATCATCAGCACGTGACTGCCAAGCGTTCATAACGTCTTGGTTCTCTGGGATGGGGGCTTCACCTAGCGGTTCATCTAGGACATATGCTTTCTTGGCTGCTATGAGGATGATCCTTAGGTTCCGGACCCAGTCCGAATAGTTGCTGCCATCATCTTTCAGCTTGGTTTTCTCTAGGAACGCGTTGAAGTTCATGTTGACATGAGCGTTGGCCATTTGATCTACAAGACATTATTTTGCAAAAGTTTTAGACTAAGTTCATGATAATTAAGTTCATTTAATCAAATTATTGAATGAACTCCCACTCAGATTGACATCCCTCTAGTCATCTAAGTGTTGCACGATCCGAGTCGACTAGGCCGTGTCCGATCATCACGTGAGACGGACTAGTCATCATCGGTGAACATCTCCATGTTGATCGTATCTTCCATACGACTCATGTTCGACCTTTCGGTCTCTTGTGTTCCGAGGCCATGTCTGTACATGCTAGGCTCGTCAAGTTAACCCTAAGTGTTCTGCATGTGTAAATATGTCTTACACCCGTTGTATGTGAACGTAAGGATCTATCACACCCGATCATCACGTGGTGCTTCAAAACGACAAACTTTCACAACGGCGCACAGTTAGGGGGAACACTTTCTTGAAATTGTTATAAGGGATCATCTTATTTACTACCGTCATTCTAAGTAAACAAGATGCATAAACATAATAAACATCAATTGCAATTATATAAAGTAGTGACATGATATGGCCAATATCATATAGCTCCTTCGATCTCCATCTTCGGGGCTCCATGATCATCTTCGTCACCGGCATGACACCATGATCTCCATCATCGTGTCTTCATGAATTTTTCACGCCAACGACTACTTCTACTTCTATGGCTAATGCGTTTAGCAATAAAGTAAAGTAATTTACATGGCGTTCTTCAATGACACGCAGGTCATACAAAAATAAAGACAACTCCTATGGCTCCTGCCGGTTGTCATACTCATCGACATGCAAGTCGTGATTCCTATTACAAGAACATGATCTCATACATCACAATATATCATTCATCATTCATCACAACTTCTGGCCATATCACATCACATGACAATTGCTGCAAAAACAAGTTAGACGTCCTCTAATTGTTGTTGCATCTTTTACGTGGCTGCAATTGGGTTCTAGCAAGAACGTTTTCTTACCTACGAATAACCACAACGTGATTTTGTCAACTTCTATTTACCCTTCATAAGGACCCTTTTCATCTAATCCGCTCCAACTAAAGTAGGAGAGACAGACACCCGCTAGCCACCTTATGCAACTAGTGCATGTCAGTCGGTGGAACCTGTCTCATGTAAGCGTACGTGTAAGGTCGGTCCGGGCCGCTTCATCCCACAATACCGCTGAAGCAAGAAAAGACTAGTAGCGGCAAGCAAGTTGACAAGATCTATGCCCACAACAAAATTGTGTTCTACTCGTGCAATAGAGAACTACGCATAGACCTAGCTCATGATGCCACTATTGGGGAACGTTGCAGAAAATGAAATTTTTTCTACGGTTTCACCAAGATCCATCTATGAGTTCATCTAAGCAACGAGTGAAAGGGGAGATGCATCTACATACTACTTTGTAGATCGCGAGCGGAAGCATTCAAAAAGAACGGGGTTGAAGTAGTCGTTCTCGTCGTGATCCTATCACTGGAGATCCTAGCGCCGAACGGATGGCACCTCCGCGTTAAACACACGTACGGTTAGCGTGACGTATCCTCCGTCTTGATCCAGCAAGGGGGAAGGAGAGGTTTATGATGATCCAGCAGCACGACAACGTGGCGGTGGATGCAGCAGAACTCTGGCAGGGCTTCGCCAAGCTGCTGCGGGAGGAGGATGAGGTGTAGCAGGGGAGGGAGGCGCCAAGACACAAGGGTGCGGCTGCCCTCCCCCTGCCCTCCTTTATATAGGCCCCCAGGGGGGGCGCCGGCCCTGGGAGATGCAATCTCCCAAGGGGGCGGCGGCCAGGGGGGGTGGAGTGCCCCCCAAGGCAAGTGGTGCGCCCCCCACCTAGGGTTTCCAACCCTAGGCGCAGGGGGGCCCAAAGGGGGGGGCGCACCAGCCCACTAGGGGCTGGTTCCCCTCCCACTTCAGCCCACGGGGCCCTCCGGGATAGGTGGCCCCACCCGGTGGACCCCCAGGACCATTCCGGTAGTCCCGGTACAATATCGGGTGACCCCGAAACTTTCCCGATGGCCGAAACAGCACTTCCTATATAGTTTTCTTTACCTCTGGACCATTTCGGAACTCCTCGTGATGTCCGGGATCTCATCCAGGACTCCGAACAACATTCGGTTTGCTGCATACTCATATTCATACAACCCTAGCGTCACCGAACCTTAAGTGTGTAGACTCTACGGGTTCGGGAGACATGCAGACATGACCGAGACGGCTCTCCGGTCAATAACCAACAGCGGGATCTGGATACCCATGTTGGCTCCCACATACTCCTCGATGATCTCATCGGATGAACCACGATGTCGAGGATTCAAGCAACCCCGTATACTATTGCCTTTGTCAGACAGTATGTTACTTGCCCGAGACTCGATCGTCGGTATCCCAATACCTCGTTCAGTCTCGTTAACGGCAAGTCACTTTACTCGTACCGTAATGCATGATCCCGTGACCAGACACTTGGTCACTTTGAGCTCATTATGATGATGCACTACCGAGTGGGCCCAGTGATACCTCTCCGTTATACGGAGTGACAAATCCCAGTCTCGATCCGTGTCAACCCAACAGACACTTTCGGAGATACCTGTAGTGCACCTTTATAGTCATCCAGTTACGTTGTGATGTTTGGTACACCCAAAGCACTTCTACGGTATCCGGGAGTTACATGATCTCATGGTCTAAGGAAAAGATACTTGACATTGGAAAAGCTCTAACGAACTACACGATCTTGTGCTATGCTTAGGATTGGGTCTTGTCCATCACATCATTCTCCTAATGATGTGATCCCGTTGTCAACGACATCTAATGTGCATAGTCAGGAAACCATGACTATGTGTTGACCAACGAGCTAGTCAACTAGAGGCTTACTAGGCACGTATTGTGGTCTATGTATTCACACGTGTATTACGATTTCCGGATAATACAATTATAGCATGAATAAAAGACAATTATCATGAACAAGGAAATATAATAATAATCCTTTTATTATTGCCTCTAGGGCATATTTCCAACACAGAGAGGCTAAACCCTAGAAGCCAGCCTATGGTATGATTGTTGTTGTCCTATGGACTAAACCCTCCGGTTTATATAGACACCGGAGGGGGCTAGGGTTTCACAGAGTCGGTTTACAGAGGAGGAGATCTACATCTGAATCGCCAAGCTTGCCTTCCACGCCAAGAGAGTCCCATCCGGAGACGGGACAAAGTGTTCTATCTTGTATCTTCATAGTCCAACAGTCCGGCCAAAGTATATAGTCCGGCTGTCCGGATACCCCCTTATCCAGGACTCCCTCAGTACCGAACAAGCTTTGCGATGATCATGAGAATAGCAAGGTAGGAAATATTGTTAAAGCATATCGGTTGTCCCAACTTAGCAGAAGAAAAGGATCCGTTAAAGGAGAAATATGTGTTGAACATGAAGTTTACCAAAGATTGGTGTGAATCTACTACTCCCTCCATTCCTATATATAGTGTGTATTAGTTTCTTGCAAGAATTCCACAATGTAGTGCGTATGAAGCACTTTGGACAAGAATTACCCCTAGCTTTTCATTGGAGGTGCAGCACATCCACATGCCTATGTATGGAGAGTGTGCATGCAGGGTTATTATGGTCTAAAAGTACACTCCACGTCATGCCTTGGTCTTGGAGCCTCAAACCATGTGCACTACATATTAGAATAGAGGGAGTACTTTTTTTTTGCAAATGTGCAAAAGACATGTGTATCATTGCATTGATAGAAGGAATATTTTGTAGCAGTTACAGATGTTCGCTTGTAAGCGCATACATGACAGCCGAGTGAGCGAGACACATAGGCGCAGCCAAGCTAAGGGGTTCACGGTTCTAAGTGCCCTTTGGAGGAGAAGTCAGACGGCTAGTGGCTAGAGAATGAGGGGCTCTATTTCAATTAGAGGAAGGGGGCGTTATCGATGAAGCAGGCCTCGTCCCCGGCATTTCAGGGGTCATAACAACTCTTGATCCACCAAGGCTCTCCAGGAAGAACTTTCTCCCTTCGTAAATAACAGCTAGATCTTCATCCTCATTGAAAAGGGGATCCTCTGCTCGGCAATGCAGCTCTGGCTTGGGTGCCAGACTGCTTACACCTTCAAGCCAACATCTCCCCTCTATTCGAAGAGCCAGTGCATGTCAGGTTAGATGCTAAGATGATCTTGAAGAAAGCAGGGGGATTTTGGGATGAACTTACTACTTCGGCGAGCTTGTAATAAGACAACCCATCACAGAACCGTCATCAGCCGAAGTTTTCCGCTATACCTTGATAGATCCCAGCCAGTGTTGTCCCAAAAGTTGCTTGTTCGTAGAAACTCTCTCGGATGGTTCGTGAGGAATCATCGGTCCCATTGAACTCAGATAGCAAGCGGGAACACTGCTGAAGTGGTTGGACTCTTCAGTTTATAGTTGTGGCCATTACATCAATAATGGTTAGGCCGGTGGGTGCCAGCTGTGTCACGTGGGCCGCTAGTTAGGTTACCTCGTGTTGGGAAATGTTGCATGGAAAACAAAAAAAATCTATGCACATGCAAGATCTATCCATGGAGATGCATAGCAACGAGAGGGGACAGTGTGTCTATGTACCCTCGTAGACTGTAAGTGGAAGCGTTTAATAACGCTGTTGATGTAGTCGAACTTCTTCGTGCTCCAACCGATCAAGTATCAAACGTATGGCACATCTGTGTTCAGCAACGTTCAGTTCGGTGACGTCCTCTGCCTTCTGTTGGAAATATGCCCTAGAGGCAATAATAAAATGGTTATTATTATATTTCCTTGTTCATGATAATTGTCTGTTGTTCATGCTATAATTGTATTAACCAGAAACCGTAATACATGTGTGAATGCATAGACCGTAATATGTCCCTAGTAAGCCTCTAGTTGACTAGCTCGTTGATCAATAGATGGTTGTGGTTTCCTGATCATAGACATTGGATGACATTGATAACAGGATCACATCATTAGGATAATGATGTGATGGACAAGACCCAATCCTAAGCATAGCACAAGATCGTGTAGTTCGTTTGCTAAGAGCTTTTCTAATGTCAAGTATCATTTCCTTAGACCATGGGATTGTGAAACTCCCGGATACCGTAGGAATGCTTTGGGTGTGCCATACGTCACAATGTAGTCGGGTGGCTATAAAGGTGCACTACAGGTATCTCCGAAAGTGTCTGTTGGGTTGGCACGAATCGAGACTGGGATTTGTCACTCCGTATGATGGAGAGGTATCTCTGGGCCCACTCAGTAATGCATCACCATAATGAGCTCAATGTGACTAAGGAGTTAGTCACGGGATCATGTGTTACAGAATGAGTAAAGAGACTTGCCGATAACGAGATTGAACGAGGTATGGGGATACCGACGATCGAATCTCGGGCAACTAACATACAGGTGGACAAAGGGAATTGTATACGGGATTGATTGAATCCCCCACATCGTGGTTCATCCGATGAGATCATCATGGAACATGTGGGATCCAACATGGGTATCCAGATCCCGCTGTTGGTTATTGGCCGGAGAGATGTCTCGGTCATGTCTGCATGGTTCCTGAACCCGCAGGGTCTACACATTTAAGGTTCAGTGACGCTAGAGTTGTTATGGGAAATAGTATGTGGTTGATGAAGGTTGTTCGGAGTCTCGAATGAGATCTCGGACGTCATGAGGAGTTCCGAAATGGTCCGGAGGTAAAGATTTATATATGAGAAGTCCAGTTTCAGTCACCGGAATGGTTTCGGGGGTTATCGGTATTGTGCCGGGACCACCGAAAGGTGTCCGGGGGTCCACCGGGTGGGTCCACCCACACCTGGGGAGTTAATGGTCTGAACAAGGGTGAGAACCAGCCCCCTAGTGGGCTGCTGTGCCCCCCAAGGGCCTAAGGTGCCTAGGGTTGGAAACCCTAGGGGGTGGTGGCGCCTCCCACCAAACTTGGGGGGCAAGTCCCCCCTTGGCCACCGCCCCCCTTGTAGATGGGATCTAAGGGGGCCGGCCCTCTCTCCCCTTCCCCTATAAATAGGGGGGTAGGAGGCCTGCCACACACTTCCCCTAGCGCACCCCTCCCTCCTCCAACACTACCTCCTCCTCCGTAGAGCTTGGCGAAGCCCTGCAGAAAAACCACATGCTCCACCACCACGCCGTCGTGCTGCCGGAGCTCTCCCTCAACTTATCCTTCCCCCTTGCTGGATCAAGAAGGAGGAGACGTCCCCGGGCTGTACATGTGTTGAACGCGGAGGCGTCATCCGTTCGGTGCTAGATCGGATCTTCCACAATTTGAATCGCCGCGAGTACGACTCCATCAACCGTGTTCTTGTAACGCTTCCACTTAGCGATCTTCAAGGGTATGAAGATGCACTCCCTCTCTCTCTTGTTGCTAGCATCTCCTAGATTGATCTTGGTGACACGTAGGAATTTTTTTGAATTATTGCTACGTTCCCCAACAGGGTCTATGCGTAGATTCTATGCACGAGTAGAACACAAGTAGTTGTGGGCGATGGTTTGTTCAATTTGCTTACCATTACTAGTCCTATCTTGATTCAGCGGAATTGTGGGATGAAGCGGCCCGGACCGACCTTACATGTACGTTGTCGGCATCCTGGGAATGGGGGTCCTCAGACTTGCCTGACTGCGGCCTTCGGCGTGGCTCAAGTGGTGGCCCGGTACGGCCCATCTTCATCAACGCAAACTCAAGACCCTCGCGGGGCCGATGGCGCAAGGCTTCCTCAGGAGTGGCCTCACCAGGCAGGCTCGCGAGGAGGTGGGGAGATCAAGGCGAGGGTACCTCGCGAGGTGCTCGTGACGCAAGCCATGACGATCGAGATCAGGCGGGCGCCAGGCGGGCGTCAGCCTACACAATGTCCTTGTTTCCTCTTTGGTGCAAAGGGGACAAACACAGGCGCGGAGTACCGAGGCATTAGGCAAGGGTTACTGTCGGATTTCGGGTTCCGGCAGACCCTTAAGGTTCGAACTCTGGTGTGAGCATGGAGATCACTCCCCCTACCGGCTCACGTCTCGTCGCCTCGCAAAGGATCTAGGCTACACAAAGAACAACACAAGGGACGCAAGGTTTATACTGGTTCAGGCCACCATGGTGGTGTAATACCCTACTCCAGTGTGTGTGGTGTGTGGATTGCCTCAGGGGCTGATGAACAATACAAGGGAAGAACAGCCTCGCGAGGGATGTTCTTGCGGTGGTGTTGTCCCTTCGGTGGGGTGATTCCAGCCGCCTCTATGCTATGGTGGCTAGCCCTATTTATAGAGCAAGGCCCTGGTCCTCTTCCCAAATATTGAGCGGGAAGGGCGCCAACAATTGGCCATTTTGAAGGGGAACATCTAGTACACTTATCCTGACTAAAGTTGGTCCTCGCCTGCCAAAGGCTCTGACGATGACGCCTTCCTGGGCTCCACGATGACCTCCATCCTGCCGTTCTGCTGGTCTTGGTCTTGTTGCACCGGAATGGTAACCTTTGCCTGATGCCTTGGCCTGGGCTTGCCCCCTTTGCACCAAAGGGGAAACAAGGACACTGCCCAGGCCGGCGCCTGCCTGGCGCCCGCCTCGCTTTGGTCGTCATGGCTTGCGTCATGGACACCTCGTGAGGTACCTTGCCTTGATCTCTCCGCCTCCTCGCGAGCCAGCCTGACGAGGCCGCGCCTGAGGAAGCTTCCTGTCGTCCGCCCCGCGAGGCTTGGCCCATCGCGAGGGTCTTGAGCTTGTGCTGACGAAGATGGGCCGTACCGGGCCACCCCTTGAGCCACGCTGCAGGCCGCAGGCAGGCAAGTCTGGGTACCCCCGTTCCCAGAACGCCGACAGTAGCCCCCGGGCCCAAGGCGCGCCCGGACTTGGCTTAGCAGAGAAGCGAAGGGGCAAGTGTGAAGCACCGCGGATCCCAACAGCCTGCGGCCTTGGGCGACGCGTGGCGGTTGATTGGACGTGGGCGTCCCCGCTTGCCCATGACGCCTCGGCAACTGCGTGACTGGCAAGTCCCTACATGCAAAAACGGGTCATGATTACCTGTTATCGTGGAGGCTGACGGTTGGCCTCCTCCGGCTATATGTACGGAATGGCGCGAGCCCTTCCAGTCCATCCCCTCCTGCTACTCTCTTCCTTCTTCTTCCTCGCCCTTGCTCCGCCTTACGCCAATGGCGCCAATCCGCCGGTTCTCTATAGAAGAGAAGGGAAAGGCCCCCCGAGAGGGTCCTGACCCGCTTCCGCCAAAGAAACGGCTTGTCCTCTGCCACGGAGACGGGGCTGCTTGGCAGGAGTCGTCGAGGCCCTGGTTCGAATGGCCACTGCCTGGGTTTCCCCTGCCCTTGTATGCCCGGATCGAGGGCCCTGGAGAAGAAGGCGGCGAGTGACATCGTCGGAGCCGTTGCCGTCGCCGTCGGATTACGGTGGTGCATGTTGTTCCTCCTAGAGTTCACGCCGAGGGCTCCTCTCGCGAGCTTGTGCTTCACGCCGCCATGCCTCCTCGATCTTGGATTCGCCTTCCTCCCTCCTTCGCCTTCGAGATCCCGTCGAAGGGGCCTCTTGAGCTCTAGCTGCAGCACACTGACTGTAGTACCCCTGCGACCGAAGCGGAGGTCGAGGTCGTCGCTCCGAGCAAGGACTACATGACCCGAGGCTGGGGCAAGATCACCCGGGTCTGCCGATCAGAGGGTGCCCTCGTGATCCACCTGGATTACGATGGCGCCTCCCTGATGCTCTTCAAGATCTTCAACGAGGAAGGACGCCGGCTGGAGTGCTGCCCCAGAGGCAGCGGCCGGAGCTCCGGAGCAGCGAGGACCAGGCCTGCCGCCCGCTCTTCCAGCAGCTCCTCTGGTGGCAGCAGGCGCGTCGGAGGGTCCAGCGACTCTTCCGGACTCTTACTGACTCCGGCAACAAGCAACGAGAGCTACGAGCCCCTGAGATCGCGCCGTGCCTGAAGCGTGGCAGCTACATCAGGCCGTCGACGCCATTGATCTAGATGGGGTTGGCGCCGGCACCTGATGGCCCATTGTTGATGATGGCGTCTGCCGTCGTGGTTCCTGTAGTTAGGACTCCTTAGGATTCACATCTTTTGTCCCTGCGAGGAACCGAAGTACCACCCCACGGGGGTATGTAAGGCGGCGGCCATGTCTTTTGTGAATATATATATCCTTATTATGAATTGATGCGAGATGCTAGTCTGTCCCGGCTTGGATCCCCCTTTCTTTCCTCATGAGGGCTTGGTGCTCTACGCTGACAGGTCCCGGTTCCCAGGGAAGCTTCAGCCGTCGCTGGTATGCCAGGTCGCGATGCCGTGGTCAAGGCCAGGAGGTGAGAGGCCCGAGGTCCAGTAAGAGCCCCTGAGTCGCGATGCTCAGGAGGTCCCCTTTAGCGCTCAAGCAGCCTCCGCTGGGCAAGAAAGGTAGGCAACGTTGCCGTGACAAAGCTGCTGTAGGCGGGGGTTTAGCGCTGAGTCAAATTAATCTTGGTGTAACTTATCTTATTGATTTGGAGTAGCTTTCGGTGAAGCGCCGAGCCTTCGTGGAGACAGCTGAGGTATTGCTGGGTCAGGTCTTCGCGAGCTCCTTCCCTCTCCCCCGCACTTTCCTTCATGCTCTACGTCCTCAGGTCCCGGCCCTCGAGCGAGCTCAGCCGCCGCTGGTATGACAGGTCACGATGCCGTGGGTCAAGGCCAGGGGGTGAGGGCTGGAGATCCAGTAAGAGCCCATGAATCACGATGCTCAGGCGCTCCCCTTTTAACGTGCAAGCGGATTGTGCCAGGGAGAAGGAGAGGAGGCCCACGTCACGCCCAGCGTTACTCCTGGAGCGGGTCCTGCGTACCAATCACGAGAGAAAGCAAGGTCTGTTGTTGCGGTTGCCAGCCAACCATTGGTCGCTCCAAGGGAGTGCATGAGGCACTGAGGGCCCGGTGAGGTGGCATCTTGCGGGGCTTGCCGCAGCCAGAGCTCGACCACTCAGATTTATCGGCGTTGCAGGGACGGACCCGTGCGCAAGTGCCATGCCAGAGCGAGCGGCTCCAAAGGTAGGTGTCAATCGAGCAGGTGATTAGGTCGAGCACATTAAACATGAAGGAGAAAATCCATTTAGATAGATGCAGAAAAAGGAAAATGCTGCTGGGTCAGGCCCGAGCGGCTTGGGGATAATGCAGCCTGAGGGGCACCCCCAACAAGGTAACCTAAAGGCATAAACAAAAGGGATACATGCCGCAGGGACGGACCCACGCGGCCTGGGAATGATGCAGCCCTGGGGCGCTCCTAGTCTGAAAATGAAACTCGAAGGATGCCACCTGATGATGTGGAGATGAAGGGATGCTGAAGTAGCTGACGACGCGCGCTGTGGAAGCCGGCCCTCACGAGCCCCCAGGCCCAGGAGCCTCGGGAGGCTCCAGGGGCGCAAGCGGCTCTCCAAGGGCCATCTCCATCTCTGCCAGGACTGCGGAATGCCTGACCTCTTGAGCCTCCAGGATGCTCCTCAGTAGGCGCTGATGAGCGGCAACTGCATTCGGCAGGCCGAAAGGCATGCGAACGTAGCTGTGAGGTGGACCCTCACAACGCCCCACACGCGAAGGCCAGAGGTGCTCTGGAGATGCGGCTCGGTTAAGCCCTGGTACGTCGATGCAGACGCGCAGCCCACCATCCTCGCCTGGATGGGGAGCTACGACGGGTAAGCGGCGGCTACCACTCATGACTCTTGACTCCTGCAGCTCCTGAATGCTTCTTGCGATGAATTCCCGAGGGCTTGGCCATCCTTGCCTTGTTCCTTCCTAAGGGAAACACACTTTGAAGCACGCCTCCAAGTGGTGCCCGAGCGCCTCCCTCGTGATCTTGGCAAAGTCGATGGCCCTCCAGGAGAGAGCCCCCGAGCCTTGCCCGAGGAGGGCTCCGGGCGCGCCTTCCTATGCGACAGAAGGAGGCGCCCCTTGAACGGGCGCGGATCCTGACACAACGCCATTGGAAGGTCCTGCCTCCCGAGGGTTCGGACCAGGCGATGCCTTCTTCTTCTTAGGGACTTCCTCGAGAAGCCTTCCACTCCTGTGGTCCGGGTCTTCGATTGCTGCGGTTTGAAAAGCACGCTCAAGGGAACACACCGCATCCCTCTCCTCGCAAGGCACCGTGATGACTCCACCGCTTCCTGGCATCTTGAGGACATTGTAGCCGTGATGAGTCACTGCCATGAACTTGGCCAGAGCTGGGTACCCGAGGATGGCATTGTATGGCAGGAGAATGTGGGCGACGTCGAAGTCAATGAGCTCGGTGCGGTAGTTGTCGCGCTGCCCAAAGGTGACAGGAAGGCGGACTGCCCTATCGGAATGGTGGAACCATCAGTGACCCCTGAGAAAGGCTTGGTTGGCTGAAGCTGATTGTATGGAACTTTGAGATTGTTGAATGTCTCAACGGACAGGACGTTGAGCCCTACTCCGCCATCGATGAGGGTTCTGGTGACTTGCACATTGCTGATGATCGGGGAGCAAAGCATCGGGAGGACTCCGGCCGTGGCTGCGCACTTGAGCTGATCTGCTGAGCTAAACGTGATAGCGCATGCTGACCACCTGAGAGGGCGCGTGGCCTCAAGCCTGGGGAGGACTACATTCACCTCGCGAGCAAACTGCTTGAAGATGCGTTGAGAGGCTGGGGCCTGAGCACCGCCCAAGATGCAAGCGACTGCACGCGGCTCCTGGAAGCCCCCAGCCCCTTCATCCTGATGATGGTCTTCATTCCTCCTCGGCTGAGGTGGCAGAGGAGGGAGGCCTGCGTTACCTTGAGGGCGATCCTCACGAGGCTGATCCCTCCAGCCTCCCTCGTGAGGCTGGTCCTGCCAGCGGTCCTCGCGAGGTCGGTCACGCCACCCTTGGCGGGGGCCACGGTGTTCCCATCGTCCTCCACCTCTTCCTCCTCCTCGGCCATAGCCCCGGTCGTTGTGCTCGGGGCGTCGCCCGGCACGCACATCCCGCACGGCCCTGAGCTCTTCGCCTTTGTTGGTGTTGTGGGTGTGGAGGTCGTGGTACACGCAGTACCGGCTACCCTTGGATGACTCGGGCTAGTCCCTGCCTCGCTTGGTGTCTGGCTCTACTGCAAGCACAACAGCCCCCTTGCGCTTCACGTCCTTGACCTTGGGATTCTTTTCTTCTGGATCGGCAACCTGAAGCTCGAGGAGGGGGCGCCCTTCCTCAGCCCTGGCGCACTTGGTCGCCAAGTTGAACAGCTCCAGGGATGTGCACAAGTCTTCATGGATTGCCAACTCCTCTTTCATCTTGATGTCACGCATGCCGTCAGAGAAGACTAAGATGATGGCCTCTTCAGTCACCCTGGGGATCTTGAGGCGAGCGTTGTTGAAGTGCTGGATGTACTTTTGCAGGGTCCCTCCTGGCTGTTGCTTGATGCGGCGAAGGTCGCTCATGGCCGGGGGCCGGTCGCGAGTGCCTTGGAAGTTGACGATGAAGCGGGTGCGCATCTCGTCCCAGGAGGAAATCGTGCCAGGAGCCAGGTTTAGGAGCCAGGTGCGGGCACCATCCTTGAGTTCCATGGGAAACCAGTTCGCCATGAACTTCTCATCCCCGTTGGCGGCTTCGATGCCCAGCTCATAGAGCTGGAGGAACTCCGCAGGGTCAGCCATGCCGTCGTAGCACGGGGGCGGATCCGGCTTGAACTTGCCCGGCCAAGCTACGCTGCGCAGCTCGACGGTGAAGGCACGGCAGCCCGCAGTGGCCACTGGAGGCCTTTGGTGGTGAAGGGCTTGATTTTGGAGGTCTCCACGCGCCACCTCCAGGAGCAGCGCGGGGTCTTGGCACGCTGGAGCAGGAGCACGGTCATGACGTGCCGGTGTAGGGAGCACGCGGGCAGCTTCTTGAGGACGAGGGATCTCTTGGCAGCTCTTCTCTTGCAGCGCGGGCGCTGGACGGAGCGGGTACTGTCCAGGGACCGCGCCTTGGGGCCACGGTGCCTTCTTGAGGGGGAGGTGGCTGAGGCGCCTCCGGAGCTGTATTGCTCGCGCAGGGCGGTGGGCGATGCAGCGAGAGGGATGGTGCAGGGAGCCCCCTGCGGCGCTGACGAGATCGGTGATGCGGGCAAGCCACTCGTCATAGAGGTCGTCGACGGGACGGTAGTGCAGGAGCTCTCGTGCCAGGAGCAGCGCGGCGTGCGCGTCCGCGGGGCACGACTGGCGTGCGGTGACGAGCCTGCTGGAGTCACCGAGGGATGCAGGGATGAGGCCTGCTGCTCGTTCCCCGCTGGGCCGGTGGCGGCGTTGATGGCAGGCGACGGGAACGACGGGGGCATCCGCCTACGGGCACCATCTGTGCGACGCGGGTGGCAAGAGCAGCCTGGCGCTCGGCACGGGCTCGACGAGCGTCGGACATGGACACGACGGACGACAAAACACAGACGACGGAAGGCGTGATTCTGGCGCACCCCTACCTAGCGTGCCAAATGTCGGATTTCGGGTTCCGGTAGACCCTTAAGGTTCGAACTCTGGTGTGCGCATGGAGATCACTCCCCCTACCGGCTCACGTCTTGTCGCCTCGCAAAGGATCTAGGCTACACAAAGAACAACACAAGGGACGCAAGGTTTATACTGGTTTAGGACACCATGGTGGTGTAATACCCTACTTCTGTGTGTGTGGTGTGTGGATTGCCTCAGGGGCTGATGAACAATACAAGGGAAGAACAGCCTCGCGAGGGATGTTCTTGCGGTGGTGTTGTCCCTTCGGTGGGGTGATTCCAGCCGCCTCTATGCTATGGTGGCTAGCCCTATTTATAGAGCAAGGCCCTGGTCCTCTTCCCAAATATTGAGCGGGAAGGGCGCCAACAATTGGCCATTTTGAAGGGGCACATCTAGTACACTTATCCTGACTAAAGTTGGTCCTCGCCTGCCAAAGGCTCTGATGATGACGCCTTCCTGGGCTCCACGATGACCTCCATCCTGCCGTTCTGCTGGTCTTGGTCTTGTTGCACCGGAATGGTAACCTTTGCCTGATGCCTTGGCCTGGGCTTGCCCCCTTTGCACCAAAGGGGAAACAAGGACACTGCCCAGGCCGGTGCCCGCCTGGCGCCCGCCTGGCTTTGGTTGTCATGGCTTGCATCACGGGCACCTCGTGAGGTACCTTGCCTTGATCTCTCCGCCTCCTCGCGTGCTAGCCTGACAAGGCCGCACGTGAGGAAGCTTCCTGTCGTCCGCCCCGCGAGGCTTGGCCCCTCGCGAGGGTCTTGAGCTTGTGCTGACGAAGATGGGCCGTACCGGGCCACCCCTTGAGCCACGCTGCAGGCCGCAGACAGGCAAGTCTGGGTACCCCCATTCCCAGAACACCGATCGTTACCATTATGGTGCAACGAGACCAAGACCAACAGAGCGGCAGGATGGAGGTCACCGTGGAGCTCAAGATGGCGTCATCGCCAGTGCCTTTGGCAGCCGAAGACCAACTTTAGTCATGATAACTTGTACTAGATGTTCCCCTTTGAAATGGCTGTTGTTGGCTCCCTTCCCGCTCAATATTTGGGAAGAGGACCAGGGCCTCTATAAATAGAGATAGCCACCACAGTAGGAGAAGGAGAGGAATCCCTTCGGATGAGAACACCACACCAGCTCAAGAACACCTCTCGCGAGGCTATTCTTCCCCTGTACTGTTCATCATCAACCTCTGTGGCAATCCACCACACCACACATTGGAGTACGGTATTACACACACAACAGTGGCCCAAACCAGTATAAATCTCGTGTCCCTCGTGCTGTTCATCAATTAGGCTTAGATTCTCGTGAGGCAATTGAACAAGGATTGGTAGGGGGAAGATCTTCACGCGCACCCCAGAGTTCGAACCTCAAGGGTCTCCCGGAACCCAACATCCGACATTTGGCGCGCCAGGTGGGGGTGCGCCGGAATCTTTCTTCCGTTGTTCCGTGTTCTATCGCCTGTCGTGTCCATGGATGACGCTTGCTGGGCTCACGCCGAGCGTCGGGGTGCTCTCGCTGCCCACGTCACCCAGAGCGGCTGTCCCTATCGTTCTATGTCGCCTGCCGCCAACGCTGCCACCGGCCCAGCGGGGAACGAGTAGCAGGCCTCGTCGCTGCATCCCTCGGTGCAGCGGGAAGGCCGCACCGCCACCCCGTCGCTGACCCCAACTGGTTCGTCATCGCACGCCCGACGCGCTCCCACAGACGTGCACGCCGTGTTGCTCCTGGCGCGTGAGCTCCTACACTACCGTCCAGTTGACGACCTCTACGAGGAGTGGCTCGCTTGCATCACCGAGCTCGTCAGTGCCGCAGGGGGCTCCCCCGCACCGTCCCTCTCACTGTCTCGCCCTCCATCCTGCGCGAGTGATGCAGCTCAGAAGGCGCCTCCGCCACCTCCTCCCCAAGAAGGCGCCCTGGCTCCAAGGCGCGCAACCCCTGGACGAGATCCTTCGCGTCCAGCGCCCACGCGATAAGAAAGGAGCTGCCAAGAAATCCCGCGTCCCCAAGAAGGTGCTCGCGTGCTTCCTGCACCGGCACGCCATGACCGCATCCCTGCGCCAACACGTCAAGACCCCGCGCTGCTCCTGGCAGCGGCGTGCGGGAATCCCCAGGAGCAAGCCTCGCGTCAGCAGAGAGCTCCGGTGGCCACTGCAGGCTGCCACGCCTTCACCACCGAGCTACACAGTGTCGCCTGGCCGGGCAAGTTCAAGACGGTCCTGCCTCCCCGCTACGACGGCACTGCTGACCCCGCGGAGTTCCTGCAGCTCTACGAGCTGGGCATCGAAGCGGCCAACACGGACGAAAAGGTCATGGCAAACTGGTTTCCCATGGCGCTCAAGGATGATGCTCGCACCTGGCTCCTGAACCTGCCTCCTGGCATGATCTGCTCCTGGGACGATATGCGCACTCGCTTCATCGCCAACTTTCAGGGCACTCGCGACCGTCCACCGGCCGTGGGTGACTTGCGCCGCAACAAGCAGCAACCCGGAGAGACCTTGCAGAAGTACATCTAGCAATTCAACAGCGTTCGCCTCAAGATTCCCAAGGTGACCGAGGAGGCCATCATCTCGGCGTTCTCTGACGGCGCCCGCAACGTCAAGATGAAGGATGAACTGGCGATCCACGAAGATCTATGCACGTCTCTGGAGCTGTTCAACTTGGCGACGAAGTGCGCAAGGGCTGAGGAGGGACGCCTCTCCCTTCTCGAGTTCCCAGCTGCAGATCCAGAAGAGAAGAAAGCCAAGGCCAAGGATGTGAAGCGCAAAGGAGCAGTTGTGCTCGCAGTGGAGCCGGATACGAAGTGCGACAGGGACCAGCCGGAGTCGTCCAAGGGCAGCCGGTACTGCGTATACCATGATCTCCATACCCACAACACCAACGAATGCCAAGAGCTCAGAGCCTTGCGAGAAGGCCGTGTCGGTCGATGCCCCGAGCGCAACGACCGGGGCTACGGCCGAGGCGGAGGAAGAGGTGGAGGACGATGGGACGACTGCGGCCCTCGCCAAGGGTGGTGTGACCGGCCTCGCAAGGACCGCTGGCAGGACCAGCCTCGCGAGGGGGCTTGGAGGGATCAGCCTCGTGAGGATCGCCCACAAGGCAACACATGCCTTCCTCTTCTGCCACCACCGCCAAGAAGGAATGACGACCATCGTCAAGAGAAGGGGGCTAGGGGCTTCCAGGAGCCGCGTGCTATCGCTTGCATCTTGGGCGGTGCCCAGGCCCTAGCCTCTCAGCGCATCTTCAAGCAGTTTGCTCGCGAGGTGAATGCAGTCCTCCCCAAGCTCGAGGCCACACGCCCTCTCAGGTGGTCCACGTGCGCCATCATGTTCATCTCAGCGGATCAACTCAAGTGCGCGGCAACAACCGGTGTCCTCCCAATGCTCTATCCCCAGTCATCAGCAATGTGCAAGTTACCAGGACCCTCATCGATGGTGGAGCAGGGCTCAACGTCCTATCCGCCGAGACATTCAATAATCTCCAAGTGCCATACGATCAGCTTCAGCCGACCAAGCCTTTCTCAGGAGTCACTGATGGTTTCACTATCCCGATAGGGCAGGTCCGCCTCCCTGTCACCTTTGGGCAGCGCAAGAACTACTGTATCGAGCTCATTGACTTCGAGGTTGCCCACATTCGCCTGCCATACAATGTAATCCTTGGATATCCAGCCCTGGCCAAGTTCATGGCGGCAACTCACCATGGCTACAACAACCTCAAGATGCTAGGAAGTGGCGGAGTCATCACGGTCCCCTGTGAAGAGAAGGATGTGGTATGCTCTCTTGAGCGCGCCTTCCAAGCCGCATCGATCGAGGAGCCAGACAGCAAGAGTGGAAACCTCCCCGAAGCAGCTCCCAAGAAGAAGAAGACATCATCCAGCTCAAGGCCTTAGGAGGCAGGCACCTCCAGTGGTACCGCTCCAGGATCTGCGCCCATCCAAGGGGCGCCGCCCTCCGTCGCATAGGAAGGCGAACTCGGCGCCCTCCTCGGGCAAGGCACGAGGGCTCTCTCCCGGAGGGCCACTGATTTTGCCAAGATCACGAGGGAGGCGCTCGGGCACCACTTGGAGGCGTGCTCCTTGGCATGCTTCCCTCAAGAGGGCATAAGGCAAGGAGGGCCCAACCCTCAGGGGTTCATCACCAAGGTCACTCAGGAGTTGCAGGAGTTGAGAGTCATGCACGGCAGCCGCCGCCTACCCGGTGTAGCTCCCCATCCAGGCGAGGATGGTGGGCTGCGCGTCTGCGTTGACTACCCAGGGCTCAATCGAGTCACGTCTCAGGAGCGCCTCTGGCCTTCGCGTGCGGGACGTTGCGAGGGTCCACCTCACAGCTACGTTCGCATGCCTTTCGGCCTGCCAAACATGGCTGCTGCCCACCAGCGTCTGATGAGGAGCATTCTGGAGGCTCAGGTAGCCAGGCACCGCGTGTTCCTGGGAGAAATGGTGATGGACATTGCCGAGCCGCCCGGACCTCCAGAGCCTCCCGAGGCTCTGAGTTCCGAAGGCTCGTGAGGATTGGCTTCTTCACCATGCACCATCAGCTACTCCAACAATCACTCTGCAATGATATGAGGTGACATCTTTTGAGTTTCATTTCAGCTGGGAGCGCCCTCAGGGCTGCATCATTCCCAGGTCGCGCGGGTCTGTCCCCGTGGCATGTATCCATTTTTCTTATGTCTTCAGCTTACCTTGTTGGGGCGCCCCTTGGGCTGCATCATCCCCAAGCCGCACGGGCCTGACCCAGTGGTGCGCGCCTTTCCTTGCATCTACCTAAGTTGGATTGCCTTTTCGTGCTTAACCTACCTGTGATAATCGCCTGCTCGATTGACACCTACCTTTGGAGCCGCTCGCTCTGGCACGTCGCTTGTGCACGGGTCCGTCCTGCAACATCGACAAATCTGAGTGGTCGAGCTCTGGCCGCGGCAGCCCCGCAAGGCGCTACCTCACTAGGCCCTTAGTGCCTCAATCACTCCATCGAAGCAACCAATGGCTGGCTGGCAATCACAATGGCAGTCCTTGTTTTCCTCGCGTTGGTTTATAGGGTCCACCTAAGGAATAACGTGGGGGGCATCATGAGCTCTCTCCCTATCTCTCTCTCTCCCGTACGATCCGCTCGCGCGTTAAAAGGGGGGAACCTGAGCACACAACTCACGGGCTCTTACTGGCTCTCCAGCCCTCACCCCCTGGCCTTGACCCACGTCATCGCGACCTGTCATACTAGCGGTGGCTGAGCTCGCTCGAGGGCCGGGACCTGAGGACGTAGAGCATGAAGGAGAGTGCGGGGAAGAGGGGAGAAGCTCACGAGGGCCTGACCCAGCAACATCCCAGCTGTCGACGCGCAGGTCTGGCACCTCGCCATGGAACGACTCCAAGCTCCCAAGATAAGTCACACTCCTGGAAAAGCTAAATGAACGCGACACCAAACCCTCACCTAATGCGGCTCTGTCACGGCGACATTGCCTTCCTTTCTCGCCCAGCGGAGGCTGCTTGAGCGCTAAAGGGGACCTCCTTAGCATCGCACCTCGGGGGCTCTTACTGGACCTCGGGCCGCTCACCTCCTGGCCTTGACCACGACATCATGACCTGGCATACCAACAACGACTGAAGCCTGTCTGGGGACCGGGACCTGTCAGCGTAGAGCACCAAGCCCTCGCGAGGTTAGAAAGGGGAGACCGAGCCGAGACAGGACAAGCATCTTGCACCACTCCATAATAAGGATGATATTCACAAAAGGCATAGCAGACGCTTTACATGCCCCCACGGGGTGTTTCCTTGATTCCTCACAGGGAACAAAAGGTGCTAATCCTAAGGGACGCTAACTACGAGTGCCTCCGCGGTCGACACCATCATCAACAGTGGGCCACTGAGCGCTGACGCCAACCCCATCCAGATCAGTCGCGCTGGTGGCCTGATGCGGCTACCCTGCTCCGAGCACGACGCGAGCTCGGGGGCTCGTAGCTGTCGTCGCTCATCTCCGGAGTCACGAGAATCTCAGGAGAATCGCTGAACCCTCCGGCGTCCCCGCTGCTACCAGAGGAGCTGCTGAGGAAGCGGTTGGTAGGCCTAGCCCTCGCCTCTTTGATGCACCGGCCGCCTTCCCTGGGGAAGCACTCCAGTTGGCGCCCTTCCGTGTCGAATACCTTGAAGAACATCAAGGAGGCGCCATCGTATTCGAAATGAATCACGAGGGCACCTCCTGTTCGGCACACTCGAGCGATCTCGCCCCAGCCTCGGGTCATGTAGACCTTGCCCGGAGCGACAACCTCAACGTCCGCTCCGGTCGCAGGGGTACTGTAGTCAGCGTGCTGCAGCTAGAGCTCAAGAGGCCCTCTCGGCGGCATCTCGAAGGCGAAAGAGGGAGGAAGGCGAATCCACGAGCTTGGAGGCGTGGTGGCGTGAAGCACGAGCTCGCGAGAAGAGCCCTCGGCATGGACTCCAGGGGCTACGACACGCACCACTGTGATTCACCGGCGTCGCGGGCGGTGCCACTCGGCGTCTCCTTCTCTAGGGCCCTTAGCCCGGGCGTACAAAGGCAGCAGAAACCCAGGCGGTGGCCTCTCATACCAAGGCCTCGATGTCTCTTGCCGCGTGTCCTCATCACGGCGGCCGGGGACCGGCCGCTTCTTCGATGGAAGCGGGTCGGGACCCTCTTGGGGGGCCTTCCCTTTCTCTTCCGCTGAGAACCGGTGGATCGGCGCCATTGGCGTCAATATGAAGGAGTGAGGAAGAAGGAGCGAAGCGAGAAGAGATGGACTGCGAAGGCTCACGCCCGTCCGTACTTATAGTCCGGAGGAGGCCAACCGCCGGCCTCCACGATCACAGGTAATCATGAATCATCTTTGCATGTAGGGACTTGTCAAGTCGGGCAGTTGCCGAGGCAGCATGGGGAAGCGGAGACGCCCACGTCCAATCAACCGCCACGTGGTGCCCAAGGCCATAGGCTGTTGGGGCCCGCGGCGCTCCGCACTTGCCCCTTCACTTCTCTGCTAAGCCAAGTCCGAGCGCGCCTTGGGCCCGGGGGCTACTGTCGGCGTCCTGGGAACGGGGGTCCCTAGACTTGCCTGCCTGCGGCCTACGGCGTGGCTCAAGTGGTGGCCAGTACGGCCCATCTTCATCAATGCAAACTCAAGACCCTCGCGAGGGGCCAAGCCTCATGGGGCGGATGATGCAAGGCTTCCTCAGGAGCGGCCTCACCAGGCAGGTTCGCGAGGAGGTGGAGAGATCAAGGCGAGGGTACCTCGCGAGGTGCTCGTGACGCAAGCCATGAAGATCGAGATCAGGCGGGCGACGGCCTGCACAGTGTCCTTGTTTCCTCTTTGGTGCAAAGGGGGCAAGCACAGGCGCGGAGTACCGAGGCATCAGGAAAGGGTTACCATTTCGGTGCAACAAGACCAAGACCAGCAGAGCGGCAGGATGGAGGTCACCGTGGAGCCCAAGACGGTGTTATCGCCAGTGCCTTTGGCAGCCGAAGACCAACTTTAGTCAGGATAACTTGTACTAGATGTTCCCCTTTGAAATGGCCGTTGTTGGCTCCCTTCCCGCTCAATATTTGGGAAGAGGACCAGGGCCTCTATAAATAGAGATAGCCACCACAGTAGGAGAAGGAGAGGAATCCCTTCGGACGAGAACACCACACCAGCTCAAGAACACCTCTCGCGAGGCTGTTCTTCCCCTATACTGTTCATCATCAGCCTCTGGGGCAATCCACCACACCACACACTGGAGTAGGGTATTACACACACAACGGTGGCCCGAACCAGTATAAATATCGTGTCCCTCGTGCTGTTCATCGATTTAGCTTAGATTCTCGCGAGGCGATTGAACAAGGATTGGTAGGGGGAAGATCTTCGCGCGCACCCAGAGTTCGACCCTCAAGGGTCTGCAGGAACCCAACATACGACATACGCTTACGTGAGACAGGTTCCACCGACTGACATGCACTTGTTGCATAAGGTGGCTAGCGGGTGTCTGTCTCTCACACTTTAGTTGGATCGGATTCGATGAAAAGGGTCCTTATGAAGGGTAAATAGCAATTGGCATATCACCGTTGTGGCTTTTGCGTAGGTAAGAAACGTTCTTGCTAGAAACCCATAGCAGCCACGTAAAACATGCAACAACATTTAGAGGACATCTAACTTGTTTTTGTAGGGTATGCTATGTGATGTGATATGGCCAAAAGGATGTGATGAATGATATATGTGATGTATGAGATTGATCATGTTCTTGTAATAGGAATCAGGACTTGCATGTCGATGAGTATGACAACCGGTGTAATGCCCCGAGTTCGATGTGCCAGGTGTCTGCCAGTTATTTACCGTCGTTGCCATGTCATTTGCTTACGTGTTGCATTTTATCATGTCATCATGTGCATTTCATTTTGCATACGTGTTCGTTTCATGCATCCGAGCATTTTCCCCGTTGTCCGTTTCGCAATCCGGCGCTCATATGCCCTCCGGCGTTCCCCTTTTGTCTCCTATTGTGAGTGGGTGTTGAACGTTCTCGGAATGGACTGAGTCTTGCCAAGCGGCCTTGGTTTAGCACCGGTAGACCGCCTGTCAAGTTTCGTGCCATTTGGAGTTCGTTTGGTACTCCAACGGTTAACCGGGTAACCGTAAAAGCCTCTCTCTCTTTGCAGCTCAACACCCCTTCCAAAGTGGCCCAAAACCCACCTAATTCCCCTCCATGCTCTCGATCGTTCGATCACGATCACGTGGCCAAAAACCGCTCCTCATTTGGACTCTCCTAGCTCCCTCTACCTATAAATAAGCCCCTTCCCCCGAAATTCGCGGATGTTTTCCCCCAAACCCTAGCCATCTCTCCCTCCGCGCCGCCGTACATGTCCGCCCGGCGGCCGGACACGTCTGCCCGCGCCCCGCGCCAATCCGGTCGTGCCACGTGGCCTCCCGCGCCGCCCCCGCCGCCGCGGCCCGCGAGGCCCGGGTCGGGCCCGCCCAGGCCCGCGCTCTGCCCGCGCGTGCCGCCGCCGTTCGCCGCCGCCGCCCGGCTGGCGCTCGCCTCTGCCGGCGCCGCGCCCTGCCGCCCCTCTCCTTCGCCCGCCACCGGCGAGCGCCCCGCCGCCGCCGCTCCGCCGCCCGCCTCCTGGCGCCTCCCCGTGTCGCGTCCCGTGCCCCGTGCGCCTCCCCGCGCCCCCTCCGTCGCCACCCTCCAGCCACCCGGTGCCGTCCCGCCCCCGGCCGCCGCCGTGCAAGTGCCTCCGCGCCTCGCCCGAGTCCCGCGCCGCCTCGGAGCTCCGCCACCGGCCTCGGCCGTCGCCTCCGCTCCGCCCCGGCCAGATCCGGCTGCGGGAAGGCCGGATCCGGCGCCCCCCTTGCCGCCCCTCCTCTCCGGCGCCCTCTCCCTCGTCTCCGGCCGCCTCAGCCCGTAACTCCGACGAGCCTCGTCCTCTGCGCCAGATCCAGATCCGTTTGAGGTTGACCCCGATTCTCTGCATCCGTAGCTCCGTTTCGTGCGTGTAATATGTCAAATTGTTCGTCTCAATGAGTACATCATTTCCTTACATTGCATCATATTCATTCGAGCTTATATTGACGCCTGAATCATCGTTGTAAGAGTGCTTCATGATGTTTTCTGCTGTCTGTTATCAGAACGAGCTCTTTTGTCATTTTTTGCCATGGTTGATGTGTGCATCCTATGAGGTTGATGTCTACATGTGTTTTTATCTATGCTATGTCTTCTTTACAGAGGTGCTTACCATGTATTTTTGTGATCAATGTGGTGACTAGCACAAGCATGCAAACTAGGCATCGTGATGTTGCTGATTTTAGCCCTGTTCTGCTGTTATTTTGATGCCATGTAAACTTGATGCTACAGAGAGATCCATGCATATTTTGAGATACTTCAGTAAGGGTGTTTTGAACATGTGGCTATTGTCTATCCATTCATGCCCTTTGTTTCAATTATGGAGTAGTCTAGCATGTCATTTTCGTGCTCTACTTTTGCTTCAAAATGTTTCCTGGCAGATTGTTTACATGTTATTCAATTTGGCCAAGCTTGCTATAGTTGATACTTGCATGCTATGAACTTGTTCTTGCCTTGGTTGGTTACACAAACATGTATTCTTGATGATGCTATGCTTATCTTGTCATACAATGACTTGTGGTGAGTGAATCGAGCTTGTTAAGTAGGGTTCATGATGTTGCTGTTTTGCTAGGCTGAATCTGTTATTTCGTGATGCTATGTAAACATGCTTCTACAAATCATTCTATGCATAATATGGAGATATTCTATAAACTTGTTTTGATCTACATGTCATCCACTATCCATCCATGCCCCTAGTTGCATTTATAGCTTGTTGTAGCTTGTTGTAATCTTGCTCTAAAGTTGCTTGATAATGTTGTTGTCAGCCTGCTAACATTAAGTTCAGTTGTTTCCATGTGTTTTGCTAGTGATCCATGCACCCTATGACTTGGTATTGCCATGCTTAGCTTCACAAATATGTCTTCTTACTGTTGGTTGCCTTGCCATGCCATGTATTGCTCTGTAATGAGTTGCACAAGCTCATCTACATGCCTTCATAATTCTGTTTCTGCCATGTTTGAATCTGTAATATAACTTGCTATGTTTACATGGGTGCCATCATATTTTCTGATCCTTTTTGGCTTATGGTCAGTAAGGGACTTTTGATCTATGCTTTGAGTAGAATCATGCCATGCCTTTGTTTGCCATGATAAGTTCCTGTAACATGTTGTTTGATAGCTCTAAACATTGCATCGTGATGTTATTTTCTGCAAAGTCTGAATTGTTATAACTTGCAATCTTACCATGTGTGTTTGAGCATGTTCTAGTTATTTTTGGAGATAGTTCAGTGTTCATGTTTTGTTGTGCTTTACCTGTACATCATGCCCATGTCTTTTGTTTTCATGTTGAGGTGCTGTAGCATGTTGTTTTGATGCTTGCATTATGCCTAGTTGCTGTTTTGGACACCTTGTCCTTTAAACTTGTATAGAGTGTGTGTGTTGAACCGTTGCTCCGTTTTGAGTGTGCTCTATATGAAACTTGCTTAGAATTGCATGTAGCTTCATATTATCATGTTGCATCCATGTTTTGAGGTGTTTGCTTGATGTTTGGGTGCATTTTCCATCAATGCCATGTTTAACTTGTTTTGCTCATATCTTCTAGGCCGTAGCTCCGAATTAAATGAACTTTATATGTAACTTGACTTGAATCTCGTGTAGATCATCTTTGTGCATCTTAAATTGCTGTTTAACAACTTGAACATAAGGTTTATTCAGATCTGGACCAATTTCGAAATATGCATATGAGGACTTACCGGAATTGTTATATGTTGTTCCCGGCCTCATTTGAACTTGCCTTGACGTGTTGCTCTTGTTTGCATCATCTCTTGCCATGAGTAGCTTCTTGTGGTCTTGTCTTGCATCATGCTTGTTTGTGCATCATGTCTTGTTCATGTGTAGTGTGTTTACGATGTTGTGTGCTTCTTTTCGATAGTTCCTGTTTCGTTGCGATCGTGAGGATTCGTTCGTCTACGCTTGGTTTGTCTTCGTGGCTTCATCCGTTCATCTTCTTCATGGACTCGTTCTTATTCCTTGCGGGATTTCAGGCAAGATGACCGCTACCCTAGATCTCACTACTATCATTGCTATGCTATTTGCTTCGTTCGATCGCTATGCTGCGTTACCTATCACCTGTTTATCAAGCCATCCCAAATTGCCATGAACCTCTAACCTTTGACACCTTTCCTATGCAAACAATTGATTGGCTATGTTACCGCTTTTGCTCAGCCCCTCTTATGCGTTGTTAGTTGCAGGTGAAGTCGAAGATTGCTCCATGGTGGACAGGATTTTGGTTGGGATATCACAATATCTCTTATTTTATTAATGCATCTATATACTTGGTAAAGGGTGGAAAACTCGGCCTTTTGCTGGTGTTTTGTTCCACTCTTGCCGCCTTGTTTCCGTCATACCGGTGTTATGTTCCCGGATTTTGCGTTCCTTACGCGGTCGGGTGATTTATGGGACCCCCTTGACAGTTCGCTTTGAATAAAACTCCTCCAGCAAGGCCCAACCTTGGTTTTACCATTTGCCTCACCACCACCTATTCCTTTCCCTTGGGTCGGCCAACCCGAGGGTCATCTTTATTTTTAGCCCCCCCGGGCCAGTGCTTGTCTAAGTGTTGGTCCGAACCGAGCGATGTCCGGCGCCCCCTGGGCAACCAGGGTCTATGCCAACCTGACGTCTGGCTCATCCGGTGTGCCCTGAGAACGAGATATGTGCAGCTCCTATCGGGATTTGTCGGCACAGCGGGAGGCTTTGCTGGTCCTGTTTTACCATTGTTGAAATGTCTTGTAAACCGGGATTCCGAGTCTGATCGGGTCTTCCTGGGAGAAGGTCTATTCCTTCGTTGATCGCGAGAGCTTGTCATGGGCTAAGTTGGGACACCCCTGCAGGGTATAATCTTTCGAAAGCCATGCCTGCGGTTATAGGCAGATGGGAATTTGTTGATGTCTGGTTGTAGATAACTTGACACCAGATCCGAATTAAAATGCATCAACCGTGTGTGTAGCCGTGATGGTCTCTTTTCGGCGGAGTCTGGGAAGTGAACACGGTTTCTGGGTTATGTTTGACGTAAGTAGGAGTTCAGGATCACTTCTTGATCATTACTAGTTGACGACCGTTCCGCTTGTTCTCTTCTCGCTCTCATTTGCGTATGTTAGCCACCATATATGCTTAGTCGCTACTGCAGCCTCACCACTTTACCCCTTCCTTTCCTATTAAGTTTTGCTAGTCTTGATACCCATGGTAATGGGATTGCTGAGTCCTCGTGGCTCACAGATTACTACAACAACAGTTGCAGGTACAGGCTCTGCGATGATCATGACGCGAGAGCGATGCTTGCTTGCCCTGAGTTCTTCTTCTGCTTCTTCAATCAGGGGATAGGTTCCAGGTCGGCAGCTTGGGCTAGCAGGGTGGATGTCGTTTGAGTTTCTCTTTGTGATTCATCCGTAGTCGGATGATGCTCTTATGTATTGTGATGTTGTATTCATGTGGCATTGTATGCCTTATGTATGTATCCCCATCTATTATGTAATGTTGATGTAATGATATCCACCTTGCAAAAGCGTTTCAATATGCGGGTCTATCCTTGGTGGGACCTTCGAGTTCCTTTTGGATAGGGTCGCATATTGGGCGTGACAAGTTGGTAATCAGAGCCTCGACCCACCTTAGGAGCCCCCCTTGATTGATCGTGTAGTTTGGCCGTTGTTGAGTCTAGAAGAAAAACTGTTTTTGGAGTCTAGTTATATCGGAGAGTAGGAATTCTTTTTACTCCTCAGCCCCTTCGTCGCTCTGGTAAGGAATTTTGACGTAGGTGTTTTGAATTACTCCTCTTCCCCTTCAAATTTTTCTTTAGGATCACGCAGTTGGTTTTCCGATAGTTGTTCCTCAGCTCTTTTCATCCGGTGCATTTCTCGTCAAGTCGACTCAAGCTTCTTCATCCTTGAGTTCAATCCTCAGTTGTTTTCTTTCCCACCCGCCCTCCCTGTTCTTTTTCTCGGAACCAGAGTCCGTTATCAAGAATCCATCCTACTCCTGCGAAGCCTTTGCTTTCTTTCCTCAATGATTTCAACCAGTGTTTTCTCTTCAAGATATTCGTCGTTTCCCCTTCCAAGTTGCCTTCGTTTTCGCCCTCCCACCCTTTTTCTTCCCGGAGTCTGACTCTCTCTCGACCATCTATTTCATTCGCGCGGAACCTCTTCAGTCTTCTATCAGTTATTTCTATCGGTGAATTCTCATCTCGTTCGTCATTCTTCATCCTTTTCTTTTTCCGGTGGACCCAATTCCAATTTTCGGTAGTGATTATATTCTTTCCTCGGTTCAAGTGTTTTCACTGCTCGTTCGCCTCTCGCCAGTTTATCCTTCCGGAGTGTTCAAGACATCTCAGGAGATTCGTCTGTGTTCGAATTAATTCGAGGTTGTCACCTCATTCAAATAGTTCAATTGTTTCGGTGCATCATCTATCTTTTCAAGAATCCTTTTCAACGGTGTTATCTCTTCAGTGGGCCCTCACCCACAGGTCTTTTCCCAGGATCTTACCTGACTCTTCTAATTCCCCCGGAGTTATTCTCAAATTCTTTTCAAGTGTGAGGTAAGAATGGATACCATCAGTCATATGCCTTTCAAAGATCGATTTCAAATCATTTCATTGGTGGCTCAACCTCTTCGTTTTTCATTCTCCCGGAGTATCCCAGTAATTTTGGTGGTTTTTTCTCGTTGTCTTTTGAAGACCGAAGAAGAGTTTTTCCTCTCAATCTTGTCCGTTCTCTCGAAGTCTCGTGGTTCTAGCTTCATATCAGCCTCTCAAATTATTTCAGTTTGTCAGATATTCTCTCTAACCATCCGGAGTATGTCAGAAGTTGTTTTCCCAATTCTTTTAATAGAGGCCATCATTCCAGTATCATTCTCTATTTATCCCGGTGCTTCGTTCAAGTGTTCTTAATCAGCTCGTGATCTCTTTGTTCTTTTGCATCTAAATCCCCTCTAGAACATTGGTGCTTCTAATTCTTCCCGGTGGTTCATGAAGACTTTCTCAAGTGTTGTGCTATGTTCCACTTAATCCTTTTCAAGAAGAATAAGTAATATGCAAAAATCCATTGCTTGTCATCAATTTATTTTGATGAAGGATAAGCATACAATAAATCTTATTCTTATTTCCTCCAAGTGATTAATCCTTTCCTTCGGAGTTTGTTCTTGATGAATAAATTCTAGTTCCAAGTGTTTTCTTTCCGGAGTTCAAATTTCCTTGGTCATTTCGTCGGAACCTCCATCTAAATCATCGCAAGGCTCATCTTATTCTTTCTTCCTTCATTCTATCTCATCATCCTTTTGTCACCGGAGTTCTTCATGGTGGTTCTTCATGATTTAATTAATTTTGCAAGAGTTCATCAAGTATCATTCCATCCTCTCTAGTTCATGTTCTATTCTTTCCATTTTCAACCGGAGTGCTGCCTAAATCCTTTCAGTCGTATTCGTTTCTTTTCCCATTCTAACCACTCCGGTTAGAACGAGTGCTTTCATAGTCTACCTGATTCCGTGAGCTTTCGATTCTCGTCATTCTCGTCATTCCTATCTTATTCTTGAGTGCTCTCGATTCTTTGCTTCTTCTCTTGAGTTCTTGTTTCACCTCATCGCTTTTCCCTTCCGTCTCGGTCCTAAGATCTCGGGACGAGATCTCTTGTTAGTGGAGGAGTGTTGTAACGCCCCGAGTTCGATGCGCCAGGTGTCTGCCAGTTATTCGCCGTCGTTGCCATGTCATTTGCTTACGTGTTGCATTTTATCATGTCATCATGTGCATTTCATTTTGCATACGTGTTCGTTTCATGCATCCGAGCATTTTCCCCGTTGTCCGTTTCGCAATCCGGCGCTCCTATGCCCTCCGGCGTTCCCCTTTGTCTCTTATTGTGAGTGGGTATTAAACGTTCTTGGAATGGACCGAGTCTTGCCAAGCGGCCTTGGTTTAGCACCGGTAGACCGCCTGTCAAGTTTCGTGCCATTTGGAGTTCGTTTGGTACTCCAACGGTTAACCGGGTAACCGTAAAAGCCTCTCTCTCTTTGCAGCCCAACACCCCTTCCAAAGTGGCCCAAAACCCACCTAACTCCCCTCCATGCTCTCGGTCGTTCGATCACGATCGCGTGGCCAAAAACTGGTCCTCATTTGGACTCTCCTAGCTCCCTCTACCTATAAATAAGCCCCTCCCCCCGAAATTCGCGGATGTTTCCCCCAAACCCTAGCCTTCTCTCCCTCCGCGCCGCCGGACATGTCCGCCCGGCGGCCGGACATGTCCGCCCACGCCCCGCGCCAATCCGGTCGTGCCACGTGGCCTCCCGCGCCGCCCCCGTCGCCGCGGCCCGCGAGGCCCGGGTCAGGCCCGCCCAGGCCCGCGCTCCGCCCGCGCGCGCTGCCGCCGTTCGCCGCCGCCGCCCGGCCGGCGCTCGCCTCTGCCGGCGCCGCGCCCTGCCGCCCCTCTCCTTCGCCCGCCGCCGGCGAGCGCCCCGCCGCCGCCACTCCGCCACCCGCCTCCCGGCGCCTCCCCGCGCCGCCGCCCGTGTCCCGTGCGCCTCCCCGCGCCCCCTCCGTCGCCACCCTCCGGCCACCCGGCGCCGTCCCGCCCCCGGCCGCCGCCGTGCAAGCGCCTCCGCGCCTCACCCGAGTCCCGCGCCGCCTCGGAGCTCCGCCGCCGGCCCCGACCGTCGCCTCCGCTCCGCCCCGGCCAGATCCGGCCGCGGGAAGGCCGGATCCGGCGCCCCCCTCGCCGGCCCCTCCTCTCCGGCGCCCTCTCCCTCGTCTCCGACCGCCTCAGCCCGCAACTACGGTGAGCCTCGTCCTCCGCGCCAGATCCAGATCCGTTTGAGGTTGACCCCAAAATCCACTAAGTCCCCAGATTCTGTAATTTCCATGCCATGTTCGTCATGCCGTATCTCTGCATCCGTAGTTCTGTTTCGTGCGTGGAATATGTCAAATTGTTCGCCTCAATGAGTATATCATTTCATTCCATTGCATCATATTCATTTGAGCTCATATTGACGCCTGAATCATTGTTGTAAGAGTGCTTCATGATGTTTTCTGCTGTCTGTTATCAGAACGAGCTCTTTTGTCATTTTTTGCCATGATTAATGTCTGCATCCTATGAGGTTGATGTCTACATGTGTTTTTATATATGCTATGTCTTCTTTACAGAGGTGCTTACCATGTATTTTTGTGATCAATGTGGTTACTAGCACAAGCATGCAAACTAGGCATCGTGATGTTGCTGATTTTAGCCCTGTTTCTGCTGTTATTTTGATGCCATGTAAACTTGATGCTACAGAGAGATCCATGCATATTTTGAGATACTTCAGTAAGGGTGTTTTGAACATGTGGTTATTGTCTATCCATTCATGCCCTTTGTTTCAATTATGGAGTAGTCTAGCATGTCATTTTCGTGCTCTACTTTTGCTTCAAAATGTTTCCTGGCAGATTGTTTACATGTTATTCAATTTGGCCAAGCTTTCTATAATTGATACTTGCATGCTATGAACTTGTTCTTGCCTTGGTTGGTTACACAAACATGTCTTCTTGATGATGCTATGCTTATCTTGTCATGCAGTGACTTGTGGTGAGTGAATCAAGCTTGTTAAGTAGGGCTCATGATGTTGCTGTTTTGCTAGGCTGAATCTGTTATTTCGTGATGATATGTAAACATGCTTCTACAAATCATTCTATGCATAATCTGGAGATGTTCTATAAACATGTTTTGATCTACATGTCATCCTCTATCCATCCATGCCCCTGGTTGCATTTATAGCTTGTTGTAGCTTGTTGTAATCTTGCTCTAAAGTTGCTTGATAATGTTGTTGTCAGCCTGTTAACATTAAGTTCAGTTGTTTCCATGTGTTTTGCTAGTGATCCATACACCCTATGACTTGCTATTGCCATGCTTAGCTTCACAAATATGTTTTCTTACTGTTGGTTGCCTTGCCATGCCATGTCTTGCTCTATAGTGAGTTGCACAAGCTCATCTACATGCCTTCATAATTCTGTTTCTGCCATGTTTGAATCTGTAATATAACTTGCTATGTTTACATGGGTGCCATCATATTTTCTGATCCTTTTTGGCTTATGGTCAGTAAGGGACTTTTGATCTATGCTTTGAGTAGAATCATGCCATGCCTTTGTTTGCCAGGATAAGTTCCTGTAACATGTTGTTTGATAGCTCTAAACATTGCATGGTGATGTTATTTTCTGCAAAGTCTGAATTGTTATAACTTGCAATCTTACCATGTGTGTTTGAGCATGTTCTAGTTATTTCTGGAGATAGTTCAGTGTTCATGGTTTGTTGTGCTTTACCTGTAAATCATGCCCATGTCTTTTGTTTTCATGTTGAGGTGCTGTAGCATGTTGTTTTGATGCTTGCATTATGCCTAGTTGCTGTTTTGGACACCTTGTCCTTTAAACTTGTATAGAGTGTGTGTTGAACCGTTGCTCCGTTTTGAGTGTGCTCTATATGAAACTTGCTTAGAATTGCATGTAGCTTCATATTATCATGTTGCATCCATGTTTTGAGGTGTTTGCTTGATGTTTGGGTGCATTTTCCATCAATGCCATGTTTAACTTGTTTTGCTCATATCTTCTAGGCCGTAGCTCCGAATTAAATGAACTTTATATGTAACTTGACTTGAATCTCGTGTAGATCATCTTTGTGCATCTTAAATTGCTGTTTAACAACTTGAACATAAGGTTTATTCAGATCTGGACCAATTTCGAAATATGCATATGAGGACTTACCGGAATTGTTATATGTTGTTCCCGGCCTCATTTGAACTTGCCTTGACGTGTTGCTCTTGTTTGCATCATCTCTTGCCATGAGTAGCTTCTTGTGGTCTTGTCTTGCATCATGCTTGTTTGTGCATCATGTCTTGTTCATGTGTAGTGTGTTTACGATGTTGTGTGCTTCTTTTCGATAGTTCCTGTTTCGTTGCGATCGTGAGGATTCGTTCGTCTACGCTTGGTTTGTCTTCGTGGCTTCATCCGTTCATCTTCTTCATGGACTCGTTCTTATTCCTTGCGGGATTTCAGGCAAGATGACCGCTACCCTAGATCTCACTACTATCATTGCTATGCTATTTGCTTCGTTCGATCGCTATGCTGCGTTACCTATCACCTGTTTATCAAGCCATCCCAAATTGCCATGAACCTCTAACCTTTGACACCTTTCCTATGCAAACCATTGATTGGCTATGTTACCGCTTTTGCTCAGCCCCTCTTATGCGTTGTTAGTTGCAGGTGAAGTCGAAGATTGCTCCATGGTGGACAGGATTTTGGTTGGGATATCACAATATCTCTTATTTTATTAATGCATCTATATACTTGGTAAAGGGTGGAAAACTCGGCCTTTTGCTGGTGTTTTGTTCCACTCTTGCCGCCTTGTTTCTGTCATACCGGTGTTATGTTCCCGGATTTTGCGTTCCTTACGCGGTCGGGTGATTTATGGGACCCCCTTGACAGTTCGCTTTGAATAAAACTCCTCCAGCAAGGCCCAACCTTGGTTTTACCATTTGCCTCACCACCACCTATTCCTTTCCCTTGGGTCGGCCAACCCGAGGGTCATCTTTATTTTTAGCCCCCCCGGGCCAGTGCTTGTCTAAGTGTTGGTCCGAACCGAGCGATGTCCGGCGCCCCCTGGGCAACCAGGGTCTATGCCAACCTGACGTCTGGCTCATCCGGTGTGCCCTGAGAACGAGATATGTGCAGCTCCTATCGGGATTTGTCGACACAGCGGGAGGCTTTGCTGGTCCTGTTTTACCATTGTCGAAATGTCTTGTAAACCGGGATTCCGAGTCTGATCGGGTCTTCCTGGGAGAAGGTCTATTCCTTCGTTGATCGCGAGAGCTTGTCATGGGCTAAGTTGGGACACCCCTGCAGGGTATAATCTTTTGAAAGCCGTGCCTGCGGTTATAGGCAGATGGGAATTTGTTGATGTCTGGTTGTAGATAACTTGACACCAGATCCGAATTAAAATGCATCAACCGTGTGTGTAGCCGTGATGGTCTCTTTTCGGCGGAGTCCGGGAAGTGAACATGGTTTCTGGGTTATGTTTGACGTAAGTAGGAGTTCAGGATCACTTCTTGATCATTACTAGTTGACGACCGTTCCGCTTGTTCTCTTCTCGCTCTCATTTGCGTATGTTAGCCACCATATATGCTTAGTCGCTGCTGCAGCCTCGCCACTTTACCCCTTCCTTTCCTATTAAGTTTTGCTAGTCTTGATACCCATGGTAATGGGATTGCTGAGTCCTCGTGGCTCACAGATTACTACAACAACAGTTGCAGGTACATGCTCTGCGATGATCATGACGCGAGAGCGATGCTTGCTTGCGTTGAGTTCTTCTTCTGCTTCTTCGATCAGGGGATAGGTTCCAGGTCGGCAGCCTGGGCTAGCAGGGTGGATGTCATTTGAGTTTCTGTTTGTGATTCATCCGTAGTCGGATGATGCTCTTATGTATTGTGATGTTGTATTCATGTGTGGCATTGTATGCCTTATGTATGTATCCCCATCTATTATGTAATGTTGATGTAATGATATCCACCTTGCAAAAGCGTTTCAATATGCGGGTCTATCCTTGGTGGGACCTTCGAGTTCCTTTTGGATAGGGTCGCATATTGGGCGTGACAACCGGCAGGAGCCATATGAGTTTTCCTAATTTATTGTATGACCTGCGTGTCAATGCAAATGCCATGTAATTACTTTACTTTATTGCTAACCGTTAGCCATAGTAGTAGAAGTAATAGTTGGCGAGACAACTTCATGAAGACATGATGATTGAGATCATGATGATGGAGATCATGGTGTCATGCGGTGACGAAGGTGATCATGCCGCGCCTCAAAGATGGAGATCGAAGGTGCAAGATGATATTGGCCATATCATGTCACTTTATGACTTGCATGTGATGTTTGTCATGTTTACATCTTATTTGGTTAGAACAACGATAGCATAAATAAGATGGTCCCTCACTAAAATTTTAAGAGATGTGTTCCCCCTAACTGTGCACCATTGCGAAAGTTTGTTGTTTCGAAGCACCACGTGATGACCAGATGTGATAGATTCTAACGTTCGCATACAACGGGTGTAAGCTAGATTTACACATGCAAAACACTTAGGTTGACTTGACGAGCCTAGCATGTACCGACATGGCCTCGGAACACGAGAGACCGAAAGGTAGAACATGAGTCATATAGTAGATACGATCAACATGGAGATGTTCACCGATGATGACTAGTCCGTCTCACGTGATGATCGGACACGACCTAGTTGACTCGGATCATGTATCACTTAGATGACTAGAGGGATGTCTATCTGAGTGGGAGTTCATTAAATAATTTGATTAGATGAACTTAATTATCATGAATATAGTCTAAAATATCTTTAGAATATGTCTTGTAGACCAAATGGCCCACACTAATGTTGCCCTCAACTTCAACGCATTCCTAGAGAAAACCAAGCTGAAAGACGATGGTACCAACTATACGGACTGGGTCCAAAACTTGAGGATCATCCTCATAGCTGCCAAGAAAGCATATGTCCTTGAAGCACCGCTAGGTGACACACCCATTTTCTTAGCAACTCAAGACGTTATGTACGCCTAGCAGTCGCATAGTGATGATTACTCCCTAGTTTAGTGCGGCATGCTTTACAACTTAGAACCGGGGCTCCAAAAGCGTTTTGAGCAGCACAGAGCATATGAGATGTTCCAAGAGCTGAAAATGGTTTTTCCAAGCTCATGACTGGGTCGAGAGATATGAATTCTCCGACAAGTTCTACAGTTGTAAGATGGAGGAAAACAATTCTGTCAGCGAGCATATACTCAAAATGTCTGGGTTGCACAACCGTTTGTCTCAGCTGGGAGTTAATCTTCCAGATGACTCAGTCATTGACAGGATCCTCCAGTCGCTCCCACCTAGCTACAAGAGCTTTGTGATGAACTACAATATGCAAGGGATGGAGAAGTCCATTCCTGAGTTATATTCAATGCTGAAATCAGCGGAAGTGGAAATCAAAAAGGAACATCAAGTGTTGATGGTGAATAAAACCACTAGTTTCAAGAAAGGGAATGGTAAAAAGAACTTCAAGAAGGACGACAAGGGAGTTGCCGTGCCCGGTAAATCTATTTCCGGGAAGAAGCCAAACAATGGACCCAAGCCCGAGACTCAGTGCTTTTATTGCAAGGGAAATGGTCACCGGAAGCAGAACTGCCACAAGTTCTTAGCGGAAAGAAGGCCGGCAACACCAAAGGTATATGTGATATACATGTTATTGATGTGTACCTTACCAGCGCTTGTAGTAGCTCCTGGGTATTTGATACCGGTGCGGTTGCTCATATTTGTAACTCAAAACAGGAGCTGCGGAATAAGCGGAGACTGGCGAAGGACGAGGTGACGATGTGCATCGGGAATGGTTCCAAGGTCGATGTGATCGCCATCGGCACGCTACCTCTACATTTACCTATGGGGTTAGTTTTAAACCTCAATAATTGTTGTTTAGTGCCAGCTTTGAGCATGAACATTGTATCTGGATTTTGTTTAATGCAAGATGGCTACTCATTTAAATCCGAGAATAATGGTTGTTCTATTTCTATGAGATATATGTTTTATGGTCATGCCCCGCTTGTTAATGGTTTATTTTTATTGAATCTCGAACGTGATGTTACACATATTCATAGTGTGAATGCCAAAAGATGTAAGGTTGATAATGATAGTCCCACATACTTGTGGCACTGCCGCCTTGGTCACATTGGTGTCAAACGCATGAAGAAACTCAATGCAGATGGACTTTTGGAGTCTCTTGATTATGAATCATTTGACACGTGTGAACCATGCCTCATGGGCAAAATGACCAAGACTCTGTTCTCCGGAACAATGGAACGAGCAACCAACTTGTTGGAAATAATACATACTGATGTGTGCGGTCCAATGAGCGTTGAGGCTCGCGGTGGCTATCGTTATGTTCTCAGCCTCACTTATGAGTTAAGTAGATATGGGTATGTCTACTTAATGAAACACAAGTCTAAGACCTTTGAAAATTTCAAGGAATTTCAAAGTGAGGTAGAGAATCAACGTGACAGGAAAATAAAGTTCTTACGATCAGATCGTGGAGGAGAATATTTGAGTCACGAGTTTGGTACGCACTAAAGGAAATGTGGAATTGTTTCAGAACTCATGCCGCCTTGAGCACCTCAGTGTAATGGTGTGTCTGAACATCGTAATCACACTCTATTGGATATGGTGCGATCTATGATGTCTCTTATTGATTTACCGCTATCATTTTGGGGTTATGCTTTAGAGACAACCGCATTCACTTTAAATAGGGCACTGTCTAAATCCGTTGAGATGACACCACATGAATTATGGTTTGGGAAGAAACCTAAGCTGTCGTTTCTAAAAGTTTGGGGATGCGATGCTTATGTCAAGAAACTTCAACCTGAAAAGCTCAAACCCAAGTCGGAAAAATGCGTCTTCATAGGATACCCTAAGGAAACCATTGGGTATACCTTCTACCTCAAATCCTAAGGCAAGATCTTTGTTGCCAAGACCGGATCCTTTCTGGAGAAAGAGTTTCTCTCGAAAGAAGTAAGTGGGAGGAAAGTAGAACTTGATGAAGTACTGCCTCTTGAACCGGAGAGTAGCGCAGCTCAGGAAGATGTTTCTATGGTACCTGCGCCGACTGGAGAGGAAGTTAATGATGATGTTCATGAAACTTTGGATCAAGTTGCTACTGAACTTCGTAGGTCCACAAGGGCATGTTCCGCACCAGAGTGGTACGGCAACCCTGTCCTGGAAATCATGTTGTTAGACAACGGTGAACTTTCGAACTATGAAGAAGTGATGGCAGGCCCGGATTCCAACAGATGGCTTGAAGCCATGAAATCCGAGATAGGATCCATGTATGAAAACAAAATATGGACTTTGACAGACTTGCTGATGATCGGCAAGCCATAGAAAATAAGTGGATCTTTAAGAAGAAGACTGGCGCGGATTGTAATGTGACCGTCTATAAGGCTCGGCTTGTCGCTAAGGGTTATCGACAAGTTCAAGGGGTTGACTACGATGAGACCTTCTCACCCATAGCGAATCTGAAGTCCATCCGATTCATGTTAGCAGTTGCCGCATTCTATGATTATGAAATATGGCAAATGGACGTCAATACGACATTCCTTAACGGTTTCCTTAAGGAAGAATTATATATGATGCAGCCGTAAGGTTTTGCCGATCCTAAGAATGCTGACAAGGTGTGCAAGCTCCAGCGCTCCATCTATGGGCTGGTGCAAGCATCTTAGAGTTGGAACATTCACTTTAATGAAATGATCAAAGTGTTTGGGTTTATGTAGACTTATGGAGAAGCCTGTGTTTACAAGAAAGTGAGTGGGAGCTCTGTAGCATTTCTCATATTATATGTAGATGACATACTGTTGATGGGAAATGATATAGAACTTTTGGAAAGCGTAATGGCCTACTTGAATAAGTGTTTTTCAATGAAGGACCTTGGAGAAGCTGCTTACATATTAGGCATCTAGATCTATAGAGATAGATCGAGACGCCTCATTGGTCTTTCACAAAGCACATACCTTGATAAGATATTGAAGAAGTTCAATATGGATTAGTCCAAGAAGGGATTCTTGCCTGTATAGCAAGGTGTGAGATTGAGCACGGCTCAGTGCCCGACCTCGGAAGAAGATAGAGAAAAGATGAGTGTCATCTGCTATGCCTCAGCCATAGGGTCTATTATGTATGCCATGCTGTGTACCAGACCTGATGTGAACCTTGCCGTAAGTTTAGTAGGGAGGTACCAAAGTAATCCTGGCATGGAACACTGGACAACGGTCAAGAATATCCTGAAGTACCTGAAGGACTAAGGATATGTTTCTCGTTTATGGAGGTGACGAAGAGCTCATCGTAAAGGGTTACGTCGATGCTAGCTTCGACACAGATCTGGATGACTCCAAGTCACAAACTAGATACATGTACATTTTGAATGGTGGGGCAGTCAGCTGGTGCAGTTACAAGCAATGCATCATGGCGGGATCTACATGTGAAGCGGAGTACATGGCAGCCTCGGAGGCAACACATGAAGCAATCTGGATGAAGGAGTTCATCACCGACCTAGGAGTTATTCCCAATGCGTTGGGCCCGATGACTCTCTTCTGTGACAACATTGGAGCTATTGCCCTTGCCAAGGAGCCCAGGTTTCACAAGAAGACCAGACATATCAAGCGTCGCTTCAACTCCATTCGTGAAAATATTCAAGATGAAGACATAGATATTTGTAAAGTGCATACGAATCTGAATGTCGCAGATCCGTTAACTAAACCTCTTGCACGAGCAAAACATGATCAACACCAGAACTCTATGGATGTTCGATTCATCACAATGTAACTAGATTACTAACTCTAGTGCAAGTGGGAGTCTGTTGGAAATATGCCATAAAGGCAATAATAAAATGGTTATTATTATATTTCCTTGTTCATGATAATTGTCTATTGTTCATGCTATAATTGTATTAACCGGAAACCGTAATACATGTGTGAATACATAGATCGTAATATGTCCCTAGTAAGCCTCTAGTTGACTAGCTCGTTGATCAATAGATGGTTGTGGTTTCTTGACCATGGACATTGGATGTCATTGATAACGGGATCACATCATTAGGAGAATGATGTGATGGACAAGACCCAATCTTAAGCATATGACAAGATCGTGTAGTTCGTTTGCTAAGAGCTTTTCTAATGTCAAGTATCATTTCCTTAGACCATGAGATTGTGCAACTACAGGATACCATAGGAATGCTTTGGGTGTGCCAAACGACACAACGTATATGGGTGGCTATAAAGGTGCACTACATGTATCTCCGAAAGTTTCTGTTGGGTTGGCACGAATCGAGACTGAGATTTGTCACTATGTATGACAAAGAGGTATCTCTGGGCCCACTCGGTAATGCATCATCTTAATGAGCTCAATGTGACAAAGGAGTTAGTCGCGGGATCAAGCGTTACGGAATGAGTAAAGGGACTTGCTGGTAATGAGATTGAACGAGGTATGTGGACACCGAGCACCGAATCTCGGGCAAGTAACATACCGGTGGACAAAGGGAATTGTATACGGGATTGATTGAATCCCCGACATCATGGTTCATCCGATGAGATCATCGTGGAACATGTGGGAGCCAACATGGGTATCTAGATCCCGCTGTTGGTTATTGGCCGGAGAGAAATCTCGGTCATGTCTGCATGGTTCCTGAACCCGTAGGGTCTACACACTTAAGGTTCGGTGACGCTAGAGTTGTTATGGGAAATAGTATGCGGTTGCCGAAGGTTGTTCAGAGTCCTGTATGAGATCCTGGATGTCACGAGGAGTTCTGGAATGGTCTGGAGGTAAACATTTATATATGGGAAGTCCATTTTTCAGTCACCAGAATGGTTTCGGGGGTTATCGGTATTGTGCTGGGACCACCTGCCCCGGGGGACTTAATGGGCTGAACAAGGGTGGAGGGGGGAAAGGCGGGAGGAGGTGGCGCCCCCTTATTTCCTTCTTAGAGGACTGGTGGCCAAGGAGAGGGCATGCCAGCCCCTCTATGGGCTGGTGTGTGTGCCTCTCCTTGGCCCATTAGGCCCATAGACCTCCCGGGGCCTCCCAGAACCCCTTCCGGTGATCCGATGACTACCCGGTGCACTCTGAAACTATTCCGGTGCCCGAATACCATCGTCCTATATATCAATATTTACCTCTCGACCATTTCGAGACTCCTCGTCATGTCCGTGATCTCATCCGGGACTCCGAATAACATTTGGTCACCAAATCATATAACTCATATAACACTATATCGTCAACGAACATTAAGCGTGCCGACTTACGGGTTCAAGAACTATGTAGACATGACTGAGACACCTCTCCGGTCAATAACCAATACTGGAACCTGGATGCCCATATTGGCTCCTACATATTCTACGAAGATCTTTATGGGTCGAACCATTATGACAACATAGGTAGTTCCCTTTGTCCATCGGTATGTTACTTGCCCGAGATTCGACCATCGGTATCTTCATACCTAGTTCAATCTCGTTACAGGAAAGTATCTTTTACTCGTTCTGTAATACATCACCTCTTAACTAACTCCTTAGTCATTTGCTTGCAAGCTTATGATGTGTATTACCAAGAGGGCCCAGAGATACCTCTCTTATATTCGGAGTGACAAATCCTAATCTCAATCTATGCCAACTCAGCAAACACCTTTGGAGATACTTGTAGAGCATCTTTATGATCACCCAATTACGTTGTGACGTTTAATAGCACACAAGGTATTCCTCGGTATCCGGGAGTTGCATAATCTCATAGTCGAAGGAATATGTATTCGACATGAAGAAATCAATAGCAATAAACTAAATGATCAATATGCTAAGCTAATGGACAGGGTCTTGTCCATCACATCATTCTCCTAATGATGTGATCCCGTTATCAAATGACAACACATGTATATGGTTAGGAAACCTTAACCATCTTTCATCAACGAGCTAGTCTAGTAGAGACTTACTATGTACACGGTATTTGTTTATGTATTCACACATGTATTTAAGTTTCCGATAAATACAATTCTAGCATGAATAATGAACCTTTATCATGAATAAGGAAATATAACATAACAACTTTATTATTGCCTATAGGGCATATTTCCTTTAATCTCCTACTTGCACTAGAGTCAATAATCTAGATTACATAGTAATGAATCTAACACCCATGGAATCTTGGTGTTGATCATGTTTTGCTCGCGGAAGAGGCTTAGTCAACGGGTCTGCTACATTCAGATCTGTATGTATTTTGCAAATCCCTATGTCTCCATCCTTGAACTTTTCATGAATGGAGTTGAAGCGTCTCTTGATGTGTTTGGTTCTCTTGTGAAACCTGGATTCCTTCGCCAAGGCAATTGCTCTAGTGTTGTCACAAAAGATTTTCATATTACTCGATGCACTGGGTATTACACCTAGATCAGATATGAACTCCTTCATCCAGACTCCTTCATGTGCTGCTTCCGAAGCAACTATGTACTCTGCTTCACACGTAGATCCCTCCATGATGCTCTGCTTGGAACTAGACCAATTGACAGCTCCACCATTCGATATAAACATGTATCCGGTTTGTGACTTAGAGTCATCCGGATCAGTGTCGAAGCTAGCATCAACGTAACCATTTACGACGAGCTCTTCGTGTTGGAAAACGTTGCATGGAAAAAAATCTACGCACATGCAAGATATATGAAGGAGATGCATAGCAACAAGAGAGGGGAGAGCATGTCTATGTACCCTCATACACTGTAAGAGGAAGCGTTTGACAACGTGGTTGATGTAGTCGAACTTTCTTCGTGATCCAACTGACCGAGTACCAAACGTACGACACCTCCGTGTTCAGCACATGTTTAGCTCGGTGACGTCCACGCCTTCTTGATCCAACAAGATGGCAAGGTAGTGGATGAGTTCTAGCAGCACGACGGCGTGGTGACAGTGATGGTGAATTTATCTCCGTAGGGCTTCGCCTAAGCACTATGAAAATATGACCGGGGATGTAAACGGTGGAAAGGGGGCGCCGCACACGGCCAAGACAATGTTGTGTGTTGTGATAAGCGCTCCATCCCACACATATACAGGTGGTGGTGGAGGGAGCAGCCAGGAGGCGCCCCCAAGTAGGTTGAATCCTACTTGGGGTCTTCCCCCAAGTGGCGCCCTCCCCTTCCTTATTTGGAGTGTGGGAGGAAGGAAGGAGGAGGTGGTGCCCCCCTTCCTTTGTCTCTTGAGGAGGGAAAGGCAGGAGGGGCCACCCCTCCCCTTTCCTTCCCCTAGGGTCGGCCAACCAAGGGATGGGGTGCACCAGCCCCTTTGTGGGCTGGTTTGTCCCCCTTTGGCCCATACGTCCCATACACTTGCCGGGGGTGCCCGGAACCCCTGCCGGTGACCCGATGAGTACCTGGTGCACTCCGAAACTATTCAGGTGTCCGAATACCATCGTCCTATATATCAATCTTTACCTCTCGACCACTTCTAGACTCCTCTTCATGTCTGTGATCTCATCCAGGACTCTGAACAACATTCGGTCACCAAAACATAAAACTCCTATAACACTATATCGTCAACGAACGTTAAGCGTGCAGACCCTACGGGTTCGAGAACTATGCTAACATGACCGAGACACCTCTTCGGTCAATAACTAATAGCGGAACCTAGATGCCATATTGGCTTCTACATAATCTATAAAGATCTTTATCGGTCGAACCATTATGACAACATACATAATTCCCTTTGTCCATTGGTATGTTACTTGCCCGAGATTCTATCGTTGGTATCTTCATACCTAGTTCAATCTCATTACCGGCAAGTCTCTTTACTTGTTCCATAATACATCACCTCGTAACTAACTCCTTAGTCATTTGCTTGCAAGATTATGATGTGTATTACCGAGAGGGCCAAGAGATACCTTTCCGATACTCGGAGTGAAAAATCCTAATCTCGATCTATGCCGACTCAACAAACACCTCATAGTTCCGTAGAGCATCTTTATGATCACCCAGTTACGTTGTGATGTTTGATAGCACACAAAGTATTCCTCCGGTATCCAGGAGTTGCATAATCTCATAGTTGAAGGAATATTTATTTGACATGAAGAAAGCAATAGCAATAAACTGAATGATCAATATGCTAAGCTAACGGATGTGTCTTGTCCATCACATCATTCTCCTAGTGATGTGATCCCGTTATCAAATGACAACACATGTCTATGGTTAGGAAACCTTAACCATCTTTTATCAACGAGCTAGTCTAGTAGAGGCTTACTACGGACACATTATTTGTTTATGTATTCACACATGTATTTAAGTTTCCGATCAATACAGTTCTAGCATGAATAATAAACCTTTATCATGAACAAGGAAATATAAAATAACAACTTTATTATTACCTTTAGGGCATATTTCCTTCAGTCTCCCACTTGCACTGGAGTCAATAATCTAGTTTGCATCACCATGTGATTAACACCCATAGTTCACATCGCCATGTTACTAACACCCAAAGAGTTTACCAGAGTCAATAATCTAGTTCACATCGCCATGTGATTGACACCCAAGGTATGATCATGTTTTGCTTGTGAGAGAGGTTTAGTCAACAGGTCTGCCACATTGAGATCTGTATGTATTTTGCAAGTTTCTATGTCTACAATGCTCTGCAAGGAGCTACTCTAGCTAATTGCTCACACTTTCAATATGTATCCAGATTGAGACTCAGAGTCATCTGAATCGGTGTTAAAACTACAAAAAAATACACTTCCATGATGATATGTGTTTGTCATAGTAGGTCACGTTTTCTGTCATGCATGTACACCCATGACGATTTTATGACAAAATCAAGATAGTCATACCTGTGCTGTCGTAGAAGTGTTCCATAAAATTACCAAAATTATCATCACGGGAGTGTCCACTTCCATGACAATAAATCACGCGTCATAGAAGTGCTTTCGTCAAGGGTGACCGACATGTGGCATCCATCGTAAAGGCTTGCCATTAAGCTATCGGGTCCGATTTTGGATATGATAACCCGTTAACAGCCCCTACCAATGGGGATTTTCCATGTGTAAAATCATCATTGGCTGGAGGAAACATGTGTTGGCTCACCGTTGGGACAGATGTCATGCACTCATTGGACCGAAGGCGCCTATGATACATCGACACGTGGCATGGCCCAACAGAGGCCCATTCCTGTGAAAAGGCCGACCCGTTTGACTTGGTCAAAAGGTGCCGGGCCGGCCCACGGAAAGCCTGTTAACGGCCTGTTCGCATATAGCCCATTTACAACCCGCTAACCTAGGGGCCGTTACGACCTATCCGAATTAGGCCCAGTAGCGTCATCTGGGCCGTCCAATATGATTCCAGCCCGTTTTAACTTCCGACCCATGTATGGCCCATGAAGTCTTTCAGCCCATATGAGGCCCTTTGTAACTCTTGGCCCATTAATGGCCCGTGGTGAAACTGGCCCGTAATGAACATTGTATCACTTTATACCCATTAACAACCCATTATTCCATTGGGCCATTTCCAACCCATGTTATCTTTTGGACTTCTCAAGGCCCATTTATTCTTGGGCTCATTTTCAGCATTCGGTTACTTATGGCCGGTTACGGCCATTTTCTGCTTGTGGGCCAAATTCAACCCGTGGTTACAGACGGCCCATTTGTGGCCCGTTCATACATTGGGCTGTTTGCATAGCGTCATCGAATATGACCGATTAACGATGGCCCGTTATGTTCGGCCCTTGAACAGACGATTCCAACTCTAGCCTGTTTACGACCATAATGCGGTTTGTTATTGGCCCATGTTTGGCCAATCGATCATACAACCCGTATAAAGCCCATTGATGATACAACTCGTAGAAGGCCCATTGTGTCTACTCCTCGTAGAAGGCCCATTGTTTCTACGCCCCGTAGAAGGCCCATTTTTTCTATGGCCCATAGGAGGCCCAGTGTCACTACAGTAAATATGTAGCCCATGGTTATTGTGGCCTAGTTTTAAAAAATAGGTTATTGCGGCCACTAGGAAACCGCGGAAAAAGAACTACACTCACTACAAGCAAACAAATAAACAAGACAACAAGGAAATAAATAAGAAAGCAACCTACGCTAGGTTATCACGACTATTAAACATATTACATCCACTGGGCATCAAAGTTCACCACCAGTGCAAATATAGGGAACAAAGCAGCATATCACATACACTGGTTGTCAAAGTTGGCGACCAGTGCAAATAAACGCCGTAGCAAAACAAGTCCAGAACTGAAACCACTCTAGAAGAGCTTAAGAAACAATATCCTCGGTACCCATAATGCTGGCAAGATGCTTAGCAAGCTCATTAACTTTCTCTTGTTTGGCGCTTAAATCCTCCAACACTTGCTATTGCACAAGAAAGTATTCATCTGAATTATGCAGGGACTTCCTTAGTCCTTCGACTTCTTGCCGCATCACAGCTGGCTGATGCCTTTCAGCTTGTAGCTGAGACTGAAGAAGCCGAAGTAATTTAGGTAGTGAGTTCGAAGAGCTTGTGCCAGCGGTACTGGCCAGTAACTCGAACACTACATCAACGCAGGACTGTGGGGTTTTCTCACTATCTACAAGATCGTTTTATCACCTTTCTTGGGGACCAACAGGGTTGTCTCACTATCATGAACCTTATCTGCATTACTTTCTCTACCATTGCATAGTGGGGTGTTCTTCTCCAATATTCTGCTCGCATACTACAAGAGAAACAAGCAGACACATCACAGGTTTAGCATGTAGTATATGAAAGGTAAACCGGTTCAGTAGTAAGGTGGACAGGATAACAACATGAAACAAACATATATCTATGTACTATGGTCACTGCATTGTCCATATTATTCTAGTTTATGTTGCCTAATCAAGATACGGACACGGCTTAACTCATATATTTTTAACACACAATAGCATAGGCAGAATATAAGTGTGAGAAACTACACATCATTGGCAACACTTGTAATGTGCATCACATGAGAACATAACTGTTTATACAACTGAAAGTGAAATAAACATAGAGCAAGAAGTTAGAACAACAATCCAGTTAAAGAAATAGGTTTAAAACATACCTGTTGTGCCATTGGAGTTTCAATTGGATCCTTCAAATTCGAAAGTAGTTGGCATGAGTAAATATAGTGACACAACAACAAAGGAGTATGGACCATAGCTACAGAATCTGACTTGAGAATAGTTGCTCTTCTGCTTTAAACATGGAGTTTGGGTTCGATGTGGTGGTCTTCGTGCTTTGGGCACTACAATTGCTTTACAAACTGCTCATGTGGGGGTACTCTGTGGTGGACATGGTGCTTTGTCAACTAGAAGTGGGTGACTATCCGTTGGGGTTGTGGTTAGATGGGTTGTAGCTGGTTCTCTGCCCAATGGTGTAAGTGTGCAATCTAGAAGAGTCTCGATTATCTGTGGTGGGGCTAGTTTGTGGGCCAGTACAACCATGTTTCTATCTGCCTCGACGGGTATCACTGTCTTTTGTGAAGAACGGGTTTTTTCTCCCTTAGATACTGCCATCACCCCCTCCAATTCAAATGGCTGATAAACAAGAAAAGAAATTGAACGTACAGACATTATATGATAGACGGATGTGGTAATTGACATATATGTTACCTAACCAAACAAGATAGCATGACATAATTTCACATATATGATGCCTAACTAAATAGGATAGCATGACACAGTTTCAGATATATGATGGATAACTTAACATGATATAATGGCATAATTCAACATATGATGAGTATCTAAACAAGATGACATGACAAAACTATATGATGTCTTTCTAAAATAGGTTGGGATGAAATAATTCACATACATGTTGTCTAGGTATACATGATGGCATGATATAATTGACATAATTGATTCATATAGTAAGCAGCTGGCACTCGCATGTATGATCTCTAAACTAAGCAGATGGAATTCGATATTGTGTATATGATGTCTAAACTAAGCAATGCAAGACACCATATGCATGATATGAGAAATATAAACATTGCAACTTAGAGTATACACCTTAGGTAGGATATAGGAATGGTCATCTGTCTCTGAATCCTCCTCTGAGGAGCTCCCTGTAACCATCAAGATATATGATTCAACAGGTACCATTGCCTGCCCTGAAGATCTTGTTTTCACTCCAGATTTTTCCATAACCGGCTCAAATGGCTGATACACATGAAGAGTAGTTCAATATACACAGATTTTCGACAAATGGAATACATAATGAAAAAAAGATGGCATGCGATAATTCACATATATGATGCCTGGCTACATGGCGGTGCATAATTCACATATATGATAACTGGCTGAAAAACATGGCATTGCACAATTCACATATCTGATATAGAAAGCAAACAGGAGGCATTCACACAAAGCATTTCTAATCTAAGCAGATGGCATGGCAATGCAAGACACCATATGCATGATATGAGCAATATAACCCTGCCAAGTTAGAGCATGCACCTCGGGGGGGGGGGATATGACAGGTCATCTATCTCTGAATCCTCCTCTGAGGAGCTATGTGTAACCAGCAAGAAATCTACATCGACAGGTAGCGCTGACTGCTCATAAGACCTTGTTTTCACTCCAGATTTTCCCATGACCAACTCAAATGGCCGATGCACAGAAAGAGTAGATGAATGTATAAACATTATTGACAAATGGAATACATTATGAAAAAAATGGCACGATACAATTCACTTATACGATGACTGGCTAAACAGGATGGCATTGCATGATTCACGTATATGATGCCTGGCTATAGAAGATGACTTGCATAATTCCCATATACTCCCCTCGTTCCTAAATATTTGTCTTTTTAGAGATTTCAAATGGACTACCACATACGGATGCATATAGACATATTTTAGAGTGTAGATTCACTCATTTTGCTCCGTATGTAGTCACTTATTGAAATATCTAAAAAGACAAATATTTAGGAATGGTGGGAGTATGATATAGAAACCAAACAGGTGGCATTCACACAAAGCAAATCTAAACTAAGTTGATGACATATACGATGTATAATGTAAGCAATACAAGGCGCCATATGCATGATACGACCAACATCAGCATGCCAGGTTAGAGCAAACACCTCAGGTGCTAAATAGGAGTGGTCGGTTCCCTCTGGATCCCCATCTGAACAGTTATCTTCCTCTGGAATGGCGGGAGGGGGGCACTTCGCCCACCATGGAGCGGCGTCTGCATGGCATTATATTCCCATGCAATAGTCTTCTCTTTTTCTCTACATGTTCAGTACGATTGTGTACAATAACTGACATGCATAATAAAAAAATAGTTAGATTTTGTAAGGCCTAAGGGGTGCATGCAGAAATCAAGACTGATGGTTGCAAACGAGTGGATAGATCCAAAACTAATGATAGCAGGTAGATTATAGCTTCAATTTAAAAAGATAGACAATGGATCATCTACTATTTGTTGCCCACCCAACATGAACCACATAGAAGACCCCATATGAACCGGATAGTAGACATATACTATTTGTTGCTGCCTCGATATGAGACCCATGGGCATTTTAAAACTCAAGTTTGAACGGTAAAGTAGCAGGTAATAATAACCAATGTATAACGTAAGCAAACATGAAAGACTGTGACTTCTCTTCCGGAACTGTGTAGTCCTCAGGTTCATCTGCTCAGTCAATGATGGTAATGCAGTTGGCATGGCTGCCGGCATCGGGGAAGATGATCTGAGGCGGCGAAAGAAAGTGTGTAGGAGGAATCTCTGCTGCAGTGAACGCTTCTGTCGATGGTGCTCCTCAGGTGGGGTGGATGACCGCACGACAAGAGCAGGATATAACACACAAAGTTTTATTTGACGCCTATCTGAAAATGAAGTAAATCTGTAAGGGCGCCTTAGAATTGGAGGATTCTATAAACTCAGGGACAGGAAAAACACATGAATAGGATAGGAATGCACATGCAAACCAGAGCATTTGGAAACATAGGATTTCTGTCAACCTGGGTGTTTGGTTCACATGAATTGGAAGAACACAAGAATGGAGAAACATGGTCAAATTAAAGTCAAACCACATGAAAATGAAAAAAATAAGAATCTTATTATGCCAGTAATGCAATTAGTTCTGTTCTTCATGCATATTAATTTGAAAAGGACGTCCAAGTTGATACTAAAATTCCTATGTTTTTTCTTTGAAAGAGACACCAACGGAAAGAAATCCTCCACTTTTGCTTTGCTCCACTCCTTCTAACCAAATGCACGAATAGTAGTACCATAGTAGTTCCATAGCAAAGGATCCCTGAGGGATCGACATGAATGCAGAGTAACAAAGTGATGCGATGAGTGTAAAACCTCTTTGGCATAGCCTTGTGGACCTCAGCATCCTTGGGTTGGACATGGAGGATGGTGATGCTGGTGTGACTGTCGGAGGCGGGGAAGAAGATCTGAGGCCTCTGGAAACAACGTCGAGGGTACTGCTCCATTGTGATGGACGGTTCCGTCGTTGGAGCAGCTCCGGTGAGGTGTACGGCGGGAAGGCTAAAGTAGGACAAGACCGACAATGTTAATCTGAAGTGGGACTCTAATATCATCTGCAATAGATGATGTAAAATACATAACTAAAAAGTGCTAGATGTAAAAGGCATCAGCAGCGCCACGGCCGCTCCAACAGATGCTGTAAATATTGTTCACTCTGAACTTAACTTAAGAAACTAAACTTTACAGTCAAAACTGAATTTTACTGTCGAAACTGATTGAACTAGTAGCAGAGCATTGCAATAGATGTTTAGGGTGTTCAAGCATTAGTAGCAGAGAAGCAGTGATCTAAATCAGTAGACGCTCGAGCAGGGAACGCACTAGCAGAGAACAAGTCGTGTAGTAGCACCATGAGCGAGTGCTAAAGCAGCAACTCCTATAGCTGTCGAAGGTTGTGCAATAGTAGCAACACGAGAGATCAAGAGCAGAGCAGCAACACGAACGAGAGCAAGAGCGGAGTAGCAGCGCGATCGACAACAATAGCAAAGCAGAGCAGCAGCATGAACAAAAGCAAGAGCAGTGCAACAGCATGACCGATAGCAAGAACAGAGCCGTAGCAGCAGCAGCAGCGTGAGCGAGAGACGGAGCAGCTGCAGCTAATGCCGGTGTGGGAGTTGCCGCCGAGGAAGCAATGACATGGGGGAGAGACGTCCTGGATGAAGTGGCCGGCGACGGCACTGTCGATGGAGACCCGCCATGGCTGCTCGGTATCGAGCATCGGCAGCCCCGTGAGATCGAATAAAAGGTAAAATGCAGCGGTGAGTGCAGAACCTCCTTGGTGGCACTGAGTTAGCCTCGGCTTCATCGAAGCAATTGGTGAGGATGCTACAGTTCCGGTGGGGCAGGTCAAGACGGCGCTGTCGGGATGGAGTTAGCGCGATAGACGAGGCGAACGTTGGGGCAACTCCTTGGAGGTCGAGGATGGGGCGGCTGATCCGGCGAGACGACAAGATCAACGACGGATCCTCATCCGGCGTGGTGGATGAGGGACGTCAAGCTGTTGCGGTGGACGATGTTGTCGGGGAAGAGTCTCCGGCTGGGTGGCGGGCAGGAGGCCGACGGAGGAGCGTGGGTTTTTGTGGGTTTTGGCGGCCTCGATGTACAAATGGGGAGAACGAAGGGGAAGGTAGGGGAGCGGGGAGCCATGGCTTAGGGACACGCTTGTCCGAAATGTAGAGTAAGTTACCAGCGTACCCCCACCAGTTTTGACACCGCGACGTCGAGCCGACATTTCCGGTTGAGGGGTAGAAGGGGGATTTCACGTGTCTGGGCTGCGGGACCGATTTCGGATGAGGAGGGAGTTTTCGCGCGCGTCGAAATTTCGGGATAACAAGGCACGGCGTGAGTTGAAGAGGCGGGAGTTTCAAAGCAGGCGAGAGAAAATATACTCGAGCTTGAAAATTTCGGGATAACAAGGTGCGGATTCCTTGTTCGGCAGAACAAACTTAACATGTACAAAAAAACAATTCATACAAGACACAAGAGAGTCATGTCCCCTTTTACTATATTTCTATGAATGCCATTGAAAAAACTACAAGAAAAATGTAAAAAAGATCGGGAGAACAAGATTACCCTGTACAGTACCAAATCGATTTGCACTTCCCTCAACAATAACAAAAAAAGAAATCAATTCCCACCAAAAGAAAGAGTAATGTCCCTTTTTATATGATTACAAATGCCAAGATCTTGAATTTCTGTTTGTGAATCCACGTTATGTTGAATTCGAATATATCGTTACGTGGCCTTGCGGTTTATAATTGATGTAGTCGTACATTTTGATCTTCCGTCATATATGAACATTTTACTCCACCCTATGAACATATATATTGTCGTCTACCATATGGACTAAATTTGAATTAATTTTCCTTATTTGAATACAATTGTTGTCAAGTTATACAATCATTTAAATATTATCTTGATAACAAAAAAAATGCATATAGCAGAAATCATATTTCACTATGAACTACATGTACCATACAATCTCCAATTCAAATATTTGTATCCATTTTATGTTGAATTCAAATCATAGTACATTGGTGTAGGTAGCGAGATGTTCGGGATGATCTAAACCCTGTTTTATATGTATATTTTTTGGTTGAATTGGGACAAGTTTTGGTATAAGCTTCTTGCAAAACCGGAGATTCTCTCAACAAGCCTCATGGTTCCGAGAGGGAACATGTCACCTTTGTGTGCGAAATGATATATGCTACCTCCCCCTTGATTTTCTTTACAGAGGCAACATAGAACTATATGAGTGTCCTGTTAAATTTTGGAATTATTCCGGGTTCATTTGGCCTTTTTATACATTAATTGAGTTTCTGGACATTTAATGCACATAATCCAAATTTGAACTGCAAGCACATGCTCCGATGCACCAAAGTTGGTTGAAAAATCACATGTGTGGCCTTGGTTGAATTTCTAGGTCCCATGAAAGAAATGAGAATGAAATTCAAACATCTGGGTGTCGTGGCTCAGCCGAGAACATCGAGAAACTTGGATTTTAAATGCATGTAAATCCAAAACTCGCATGGAAATCCCGAAACTTGGCATGGTGTCATGTCATGGCACTAACATGTTGTGGTAAAAAATTGGGCCGGTTTGGAACAAGTTTTGGTATAAGCTTCTTGCAAACCGGAGCTTCTCTCAAGAAGGCTCGTGGTTCTGAGAGGGAACGTGCCACCTCTGTGTGCATAATTCAAATTTGAAATACAAGCACATGCTCCAGTGCACCAAAGTTGGTTGAAAAATCACATGTGTGTCCTCGGGTAAATTTCTAGGTCCCATGCAAGAAATTGGAATGAAATTCAAACATCTCGGCGTCGTGGCTCGGCTGGAAACATTGAGAAACTTGGTTTTTTAATTCCTATAAATCCAAAACATGCATGAAAATCATGAAACTTGGCTTAGTGCCATGACATGGCACCAACATGTTGTGGTAATTTTGCTGTCCAATTTGTGAAGGCGCACGCATTAACAATCAACAAAGTCATTTTGGAACAAGTGTTGTCACGCTACAATCGGAAATACAAGTATTATTGAAACCGTGGGCATTCTATTTACCATTTACGTGCCGCCACATGTCCCCTTTTTGGGTGCGTGCGACCTATATCTGTCATCACTTTAGGTCTCCTTTCCGAACCGCAACCACACTTCACAGTATATATTTTTCACACATTTATCCTCCTATATGTACTCCTAGGCTATTTCCACGTGCTCCCTTTCGCCGACATGTGGGACATAGAGCATCTGGGCCGCAGTGCATGCACGACTCGGAGCATATGCCGGTGTACTTTACATTTTAGACATCACAAATTACATGCAAACCCCCCGGAGAAGAATAGATAAATTACTACATGAAACCGGATTATTTTCATAGAAACCGGAGCAGGTTCATTAAATTTTGGACATAACACGTTTATAAAAAATGACCGGACCTAAACCAGTCTAAGGGCCTCTTTGATTTTTCCCGCAAAAAAGGGCCTCTTTGATTTGCAGGATACTGAAAACACAGGAATGGGGAAAGTATGATGACAATGAACCAAGACGAGGAGAACTCTAACTCAGTTAGAGGTTAGAGTTAGATTCTAACTGTGAACTAACTCTAAACCAAAGAGGCGTATGGATGGCAGGGTTAGATTGACAATAAATGCTCTTTCTCAATCATTTGACTACTTTGGACCCTATTTCCTACCGGATTTGGTGTGATCGGCTCTTGTGTTGCCTCCTCCCGCTCACAAATTGACATAAATGAACCATCTTTACAAATCAAGCATGCAAAACATCATAAATTTTACTTTGTCCATACAAATGAGATATCCCACTTAAACATACAAGTCGTCAATCAAGCTTCACAAAAAAATATACTCCATGAAACAACGCATGAGCTAACTCATCATGGAAGTCATTCACGATAGGGAGGGAGCCCGGAGCCCCTCACGCACCCAGGGAGGACCTCATCATCGTCGCTCTGGAGGAAGGCTCTGTAGAGCCTAAGCCCCAGGAAACCCTACGACACCGACGCTTGCGAGTTGAGGTCGACACCGGCATGGGTAGCAGGGCCGCTTGCCGACGACTGCGAACTTAATCTTTATTTTTTGAAACTAGACAAAAGATTTGCCATTTTCATTGATTAAGAGAATCTTTGGGCCTCTAGAAATAATGCAAGCCTGAAATTGAAATACCTAGAAAGGTGAACTGAATCTTTGGGCCTCTAAAAATAATGCAAGCCTGAAACTGAAATACCTAGAAAGGTGAACTGAATCTTTGGGCCTCTAGAAATAATGCAAGCCTGAAACTGAAATACCTAGAAAAGTGAACTGAATCTTTGGGCCTCTAGAAATAATGCAAGCCTGAAACTGAAATACCTAGAAAGGTGAACTGAATCTTCGGGCCTCTACAAATAATGCAAGCCTGAAACTGAAATACCTAGAAAGGCAAACTGAATCTTTGGGCCTCTATAAAGATTTATTACCTCCTCAAGCAGCATCAAACAATTCCATGCGTGCACCACAAATCTATACCAAGTTTGATCGAGATCTACTTTTCCAAATCAGAATTAGTGCGAGAGCGAGCAAGATCAATGACATGGCTGTGAGACAGAGAAGGAACAAACAAACTCACCCCTCTCGCGACCTCCCTGGTAGATGCACCGCTGCCACGCACGACAGAGGGAGAAAAATGACCGGTGAAGGGGAGCGGGACGACCTTCGAAGGCAGGAGGGAGAGGGAAGCCAGAGGAGGGCGGCGGAGGTCGGAGGGAGAGGGCGGCCGGAGGAGAGAGAGGGCGAGCGGTAGAGCGGCGCTTGGGTGGGCGGCCCGATGGGGAACAGAGAGGAGTCGTGCGAGGGAGGGGGAGGAGGGAGCGATCTGGTGCGGGCAGGGGAGATTTTTTTATTTCTCTTTTAGTGGGCCCGAGGATAACTAACCCAATTAGAACCTCTCCACCGGGCTAGTTTTTTTAGCTGGGTTAGAGAAAACTAGCTCAAACTAACCCCTCCTGTTTCGATAATTTGGGGTTGTTTCAACCCAAACTAGCTCTAACTCAGGGATCCAAACAAAGAGGAGTAGTAGTGTACATGCTATAGTCTGGACCGTAGCACATTATTTTTTTATGGCCATATTGTTGGAAATATGCCCTAGAGGCAATAATAAAATGGTTATTATTATATTTCCTTGTTCATGATAATTGTCTATTGTTCATGCTATAATTGTATTAACTGGAAACCGTAATACATGTGTGAATACATAGACCATAACATGTCCCTAGTGAGCCTCTAGTTGACTAGCTCATTGATCAATAGATGGTTATGGTTTCCTGACCATGGACATTGGATGTCATTGATAACGGGATCACATCATTAGGAGAATGATGTGATGGACAAGACCCAATCCTAAGCATAGCAGAAGATCGTGTAGTTCGTTTGCTAAAAGCTTTTCTAATGTCAAGTATCATTTCCTTAGACCATGAGATTGTGCAACTCCCGGATACCATAGGAATGCTTTGGGTGTGCCAAACGTCACAACATAACTGGGTGGCTATAAAGGTGCACTACGGGTATCTCCAAAAGTGTCTGTTGGGTTGGCACGAATCGAGACTGGGATTTGTCACTCCATGTGACGAAGAGGTATCTCTGGGCCCACTCGGTAATGCATCATCATAATGAGCTCAATGTGACTAAGTAGTTAGTCACGGGATCATGCATTACGGAACGAGTAAACTGACTTGCCGGTAACGAGATTGAACGAGGTATTGGGATACCAACGATCGAATCTCGGGCAAGTAACGTACCAATTGACAAAGGGAATTGTATACGGGATTGCTTGAATCCTTGACATCGTGGTTCATCCGATGAGATCATCATGGAACATGTGGGAGCCAACATGGGTATCTAGATCCCGCTGTTGGTTATTGGCCAGAGAGCTGTCTCGGTCATGTCTGCATGATTCCCGAACCCGTAGGGTCTACACACTTAAGGTTCGGTGACGCTAGAGTTGTTATGGGAATTAGTGTGCAGTTAACGAATGTTGTTCGGAGTCCCGGATGAGATCCCGGACGTCACGAAGAGTTTCGAAATGGTCCGGAGGTAAAGATTTATACATGGGAAGTCCTATTTTTGCCATCGGAAAATGTTCGGGATTTTTTGGTATTGTACCGGGAAGGTTCTAGAAGGTTCTGGAATGGGGCCCATCTGCATAGGGGGACCCACATGAACGTGGGTAGTGGGGGCAAGGCCCCACACCCCTGGTCAAGGCGCACCAAGATCCCCCCTTAGAAGGAATAAGATCATATCCCGAAGGGATAAGATCAAGATCCCTAAAAAAGGGGGATAACACTCGGTAGGGAAGGAAATGATGGGATCTCTTTCCTCCCACCTTTGCCAACGCCCCAATGGACTTGGAGGGCAAGAAACCAGCCCCCTCCACCCCTATATATAGTGGGGAGGCGCATGGGAGCTTCAACCTTCCCCTGGCACAGCCCTCTCCCTCCCCAACACCTCCTCCTCTGTAGTAGTGCTTGGCGAAGCTCTGCCAGAGAACTGCAAGGTCCACCAACACGCCGTCGTGTTGCCAGAGCTCTCCCTCAACTTCTCCTCTCCCCTTGCTGGATCAAGAAGGAGGAGACGTCCCCGGGCTGTACGTGTGTTGAACACGGAGGCACCGTTGTTTGGTGCTTAGATCGGATTCGGCCGCGATCTGAATCGCTTAGTGAACGACTCCACCGACCGCGTTCTTGCAACGCTTCCGCATCACGATCTTCAAGGGTATGAAGATGTACTCCCTCTCTCTCGTTGCTAGTTACTCCATAGATTGATCTTGGTGATGCGTAGAAAATTTTGAATTTTTGCTACGTTCCCCTATAGTGGCATCATGAGCTAGGTCTATTGCGTAGATTCTATGCACGAGTAGAACACAAGTTGTTGTGGGCGTTGATTTTGTTCAATATAGTTACCGTTACTAGTCCTATCTTGTTTCGACGGTATTGTGGGATGATGCGGCCCGAACCGACCTTACACGTACACTTACGTGAGACAGGTTCCACCGACTGACATGCACTTGTTGCATAAGGTGGCTAGCGGGTGCCAGTCTCTCCCACTTTAGTCGGATCGGATTCGATGAAAAGGGTCCTTATGAAGGGTAAATAGCAAACTGCATATCACGTTGTGGCTTTTGCGTAGGTAAGAAACGTTCTTGCTAGAAACCCATAGCAGCCACGTAAAACATGCAAACAACAATTAGAGGACGTCTAACTTGTTTTTGCAGGGTATGCTATGTGATGTGATATGGCCAAGAAGGATGTGATGAATGAAATATATGTGATGTATGAGATTGATCGTATTCTTGTAATAGGAATCACGACTTGCATGTTGATGAGTATGACAATCGGCAGGAGCCATAGGAGTTGCCTTTATTTATTGTATGACCTGCGTGTCACTGAATAACGCCATGTAATTACTTTACTTCTTTGCTAAACCGTTAGCCATAGAAGTAGAAGTAATAAGTTGGCGAGACAACTTCATGGAGACACGATGATGGAGATCATGGTGTCATGCCGGTGACGATGATGATCATGGAGCCCCGAAGATGGAGATCAAAAGGAGCAAAATGATATTGGCCATATCATGTCACTATTTGATTGCATGTGATGTTTATCATGTTTATGCATCTTATTTGCTTAGAACGATAGTAGTAACTAAGATGACCCCTCATAATAATTTCAAGAAAGTGTTCCCCCTAACTGTGCACTGTTGCGAAAGTTCGTTGTTTCGAAGCACCACGTGATGATCGGGTGTGATAGATTATAATGTTCACATACAACGGGTGTAAGCCAGATTTACACACGCGAAACACTTAGGTTGACTTGACGAGCCTAGCATGTACAGACATGGCCTCGGAACACAACCGACCGAAAGGTCGAACATGAGTCGTATAGTGGATACGATCAACATGAAGATGTTCACCGATGATGACTAGCCCGTCTCACGTGATGATCGGACACGGCCTAGTTGACTCGGATCATGTATCACTTAGATGACTAGAGGGATGTCTATTTGAGTGGGAGTTCATTAGATGAACTTAATTATCATGAACATAGTCAAAAGGACTTTCCAAATTATGTCGTAGCTTGCGCTTTAGTTCTACTGTTTAAGATATGTTCCTAGAGAAAATTTAGTTGAAAGTTGATAGTAGCAATTATGCGGACTGGGTCCGTAAACTGAGGATTGTCCTCATTGCTGCGTAGAAGGCTTATGTCCTTAATGCACCGCTCGGTGTGCTGAACCTCGAGCGTTGTTTGTGGATGTTGCGAACATCTGACATACACGTTTTGATGACTACATGATATTTCAATGCGTAATGTTAAACGGTTTAGAATTGAGGCACCGAATACATTTTTTTTAAAATGTCGCAGAACATATGAGATGTTCCAAGAGCTGAAATTGGGATTTCAGGCTCGTGCCCACGTCAAGAGGTATAAGACCTCCGACGAGTTTCTTAGCCTGCAAACTAAGGGAGAAAAGCTCAATCGTTGAGCTTGTGCTCAGATTGTCTGAGTACAACAATCACTTGAATCGAGTGGGAGTTAATCTTCCAGATGAGATAATGATGTTTCTCCAAAGTCATTGCCACCAAGCTACTAGAGCTTCGTGATGAACTATAACCTATCAGGGATAGATATGATGATCCTTGAAATATTCGCAATGTTTGACATCGCAAAAGTAGAAATCAAGAAGGAACATCAATTGTTGATGGTTAGTGAAACCACTAGTTTCAAGAAGGGCAATGGCAAGAAGGGATACTTCATGAAATGGCAAATTAGTTGCTGCTCTAGTGAAGAAACCCAAGGTTGAACCCAAACCCGAGACTAAGTGCTTCTGTAATGAGGGGAACAGTCACTGAAGCAGAACTACCCTAGATACTTGGTAGATGAGAAGGCTTGCAAGGTCGACAGAAGTATATTGGATATACATTATATTGATGTGTACTTTACTAGTACTCCTAGTAGCACCATGGTAATAGATACCGGTTCAGTTGCTAAGTGTTAGTAACTCGAAATAAAAGGCTACGGAATAAACGGAGACTAGCTAAAGGTGAGATGATGATATGGTTTGGAAGTGTTTCCAAGGTTGATGTGATCAAGCATCGCATACTCCCTCTACCATCGAGATTGGTGTTAAACCTAAATAATTGTTATTTGGTGTTTGCGTTGAGCATAGACATGATTGGATTATGTTTATCGCAATACGGTTATTCATTTAAGGAGAATAATGGTTACTCTGTTTATTTGAATAATACCTTCAATGGTCTTGCACCTAAAATGAATGGTTTATTGAATCTCGATCGTACTGATACACATGTTCATGCTAAAAGATATAAGATAGTAATGATATAGTGCCACCTACTTGTGGCACTGCCATTTAAGTCATATTGGTATAAAACGCATGAAGAAGCTCCATGTTGATGGATCTTTGGACTCACTCGTTTTTGATAAGATTGAGACATGTGAACCATGTCTATTGGTATATACGCATGAAGAAACTCCATGCAGATGGACCGTTTGGACTCACTTGATTTTGAATCACTTGAGACATGCAAATCATACCACATGGGCAAGATGACTGAAAGCCTCGTTTTCAGTAAAATGGAACAAGAAAGCAACTTGTTGGAAGTAATATATTTTGATGTGTGCATTCCAATGAGTGCTGAGGAACGCAGTGGATATCGTTATGTTCTTACTACACAGATGATTTGAGTAGATACTGAGTATATTTACTTGATGAAACACAAGTCTGAATTATTGAATGGTTCAAGTAATTTCAGAGTGAAGTTGAAGATCGTCATGACAAGAGGATAAAATGTCTATGATATGATCATAGATATGAATACCTGAGTTGCGAGTTTGGTACACAATTGAGACATTGTGGAAATTGTTTCACAACTAACACCGCCTGGAACACCATAGTGTGATGGTGTGTCCGAACATCATAGATGCACCCAATTGGATATGGGGCATACCATGATGTCTATTATCGAATTACCACTATCGTTCATGGGTTAGGCATTAGAGACAACCACATTCACTTTAAATAGGGCACCACGTAACTCCTTTGAGATGACACCGTATGAACTATGGTTTAGAGAAACCTAAGTTGTCATTTCTTATAAAGTTTGGGGCTGCGACGCTTATGTGAAAAAGTTTCAGGCTGATAATCTCGAACCCAAAGCGGATAAATGCATCTTCATAGGACACCCAAAAATAGTTGGGCATACCTCCTGTCTCAGATCCGGAAGCAGAAAGGATTGTTTCTAGAATCGGGTCCTTTCTCGAGGAAAAGTTTCTCTCGAAAGAATTGAGTGGGAGGATGGTGGAGACTTGATGAGGTTATTGAACCGTCACTTCAACTAGTGTGTAGCAGGGCACAGGAAGTTGTTCTTGTGGTGCCTACACCAGTTGAAGTGGAAGCTGATGATAGTGATCATGAAGCTTCGGATCAAGTCACTACCAAACCTCGTAGGTCGACAAGGACGCGTACTGCTTCAGAGTGGTGCGGTAATCCTGTCTTGAAGGTCATGTTGCTAGACAACAATGAACCTACCAGCTATGGAGAAGCGATGGTGGGCCCGTATTCCAATGAATGGCTCGAGGCCATAAAATCCGAGAGAGGATCCATGTATGAAACCAAAGTATAGACTTTGGAAGAACTACTTGATGGTCGTAAGGCTGTTGGGTAATGGATTTTAAAAATAAGACGGACAATGATGGTAAGTATCACCATTAAGAAAGCTCAACTTGTCATTAATATGTTTTCCGACAAGTTCAAGGAGTTGACTATGATGAGACTTTCTCACTCGTAGCGATGCTAAGAGTCTGTTGAAATTATATTAGCAGTTCCTACATTATTTATGAAATCTTGCAGATAGGATGTCAAAACATTGTTTCCTCAATGATTTTCTTGAGGAAAGGTTGTATGTGATACAACCAGATGGTTTTGTCAATCCTAAAAGATGCTACCAAGTATGCAAAGCTCCAGCAATCCTTCTAAGGACTGGAGTAAGCATCTTGGAGTTGGAATATATGCTTTGATGAGATGATCAAAGATTTTGGGTTTATACAAAGTTTATTGGAAACTTGTATTTCCAAAGAAGTGACTGGGAGCACTATAGCATTTCTGATGAGTATATGTTGTTGACATATTGTTGATCGGAAATGATGTAGAATTTCTCGAAAGCATATAGGGTTATTTGAAAAGTGTTTTTAAATGGAAAACCTGGATTAAGATACTTGAACATTGAGCATCAAGATCTATAAGGATAGATCAAAAATCGCTTGATAGTACTTTCAAATGAATACGCATCATGACAAGATTTTGAAGGAGTTCAAAATAGATCGGCAAAGAAGGAGTTCTTGGCTGTGTTATAAGGTGTGAGTATTGAGTAAGACTCAAGACCTCACCATGACTGAAGAGAGAGAAAGGACGAATGTCGGTGTCAAAACCGGCGGATCTCGGGTAGGGGGTCCCGAACTGTGCGTCTAGGCGGATGGTAACAGGAGACAGGGGACACGATGTTTTACCCAGGTTTGGGCCCTCTTGATGGAGGTAAAACCCTACGTCCTGCTTGCTTGATATTGATATTGTGGATGTTTACAAGAGTGGATCTACCACGAGATCAAGGAGGCTAAACCCTAGAAGCTAGCCTATGGTATGATTGTAATGGTTGTTGTTGTGTCCTACGGACTAGAGCCATCCGGTTTATATAGACACCGGAGAGGGCTAGGGTTACATAGAGTCGGTTACAATGGTAGGAGATCTACGTATCCGTATCGCCAAGCTTGCCTTCCATGCCAAGGAAAGTCCCATCCGGACACGGGACGAAGTCTTCAATCTTGTATCTTCATATTCTTGGAGTCCGGTCGATGATGATAGTCCGGCCGATGATAGTTCGGCTGATGATGGTAGTCCGGCTATCCGGACACCCCCTAATCCAGGACTCCCTCAGTAGCCCCTGAACCAGGCTTCAATGACGATAAGTCCGGCGCGTATATTGCTTGGCATTGCAAGGCGGGTTCCTCCTCCGAATGACAGAAGATTGTTAACACCAGGATAGTGTCCGGCTCTGCAAAATAAATTGCACATTCCACCGTAGAGAGAATAATATATACACAAGTTCAATCTGCTGACGTTTTTTGCGGCATGATGTCACGCCACTACCAAGCCATTACTTGAATCGTTTTTTACTCTACCACCTCAGTGCATTGAGCGAAGCGGTTTCCTTGGCACATCTTGTCGAAGCAGAGATCGTGTTCCCCCTTAATCCGGGATTCTCATCAATATGGACGTGGGTAACCCAACCGCGCCCATCGCCACGCCCCTCTATCGAAGGCGAGTCCCAAACGGTCACGGAGACGGCTCTTGGTATTCTCCCTCTTTATAACAGGACCAAGGCTCGTTTCTTTTCTTCAATCCTCCATCGAATCCTCTCCCCGCTCCAAGTTCCAGCACCTAGAGCTCCAGATTCGAGCGCTTCGGACCTTCAACGATGTCCGGTTCCGACCTCCAGGGCCGGTGGATGCCCTCCTCCGTCATGGAGGAGGACGTGCTAAAGCTGCGGGAGGCCAAGTACCTGGCTTATGAGATTTCACACAGGTTGCCTGCCGAAGGGCAGGCCATCCCCACCCCCGAGCCCGGCGAGTATGTCGTCTTTGTATCCCACCTCCGTCGGGGTTTAGGCTTCCCGATGGATCCTTTTGTGAGAGGGCTCATGTTTTACTATGGGTTGGAATTCCACGATTTGGCTCCGGAGTCCATCCTCCATATTTACGCATTTATTGTTGTCTACGAAGCCTTCCTTCGCGTCACCCCTCACTTCGGCATGTGGCTGAAGACCTTCAATGTGGCGCCGAAGATGATCAGGGGGCGTCAAGCGGAGTGCGGCGGGGCGGCCATAAGTAGGAGGGCCGATGCCCCGTGGCCTGCTGGCTCCTTCCAAGAGGAGCTCGGCCCGTGGCAGCAAGAGTGGTTCTATATCATCGTTCCGAGGGGCCGCAGACAAAAGCCGCCGCCCTTATTCCGCCCGGGACCTCCACGACGGTTGATGTCGTGGGTCAACCAAGGGCTCAACTGGGGGCCGTCAAAGGACGTGCCCCTACTGCAGGGCCAGATTCGAGATCTCCAAACGAGGGAGGTTGATATGGTGGTGGTAATGCAGGTTATGCTGATTAGGCGTCTCCCGCCCTGCAAACGCCGCCCTCTCCGGCTGTGGGAGTTCAATCCGGAGGGCCCACGGATTCTTCAACACTTCATGGGTATGACACCCCTGGAGATGTACAAATTATTCTTCGGATCACAAGAGGCGCGTCCGGAATTGACCGAGGATGCTGGCCTAAGCTGCAATCGCCCGGATACTCAAGTAAGTAGTTCCAAGTCCGGACATACCGTTTGTTTGCCTTTCGATAATTTGCCTTATGACCAACTTCCTTCTAAACAGGAGTGGATAGCGGAAGCAAAATTGATATGGTATCCGGCCCCCCTCCCCGAGACCGCGCCGGATTCTGTGCTGGTTCGGATGCTTGAGGTTGCGCCTCCAGAGGAAGGCAAAGGGGAAAGCAGGAAAGCTACTGCCTCGCCTAAGGAGGCTCTTGAAAGAGGTGGGATCGAGAATCCCTCCCTCCAAGGGGAGAAGAGGACTGCTTCCGAGGACCCGGGGGCAAAAGCCCCTAAACGGGGGAAGAAATCTTCGCCAGAGGGTCCTGTGTCCGGGGAGGCACCGGCCGCACAATCTCCCTTAAAGAGTCAGCCCTCCAACGAGCCGTAAGTAGAAAGAAAGGAGTTTTATAATAAGGGACATCCCTATTTGTGCTTCTGAGGATAACTAAAGTTTTTACCTTGTAGTTCGGATCTCCGTCCTTTGGAAATGAGCTCGTCTTCGGGGGACCTTCGTCCGAAGATGATGGAGAGCGAGACGCCTCCGTCCGGGGCGCCATCGGATATGGCGGACGAGCCTGAAGTGTCGTCATGGAGGGAGCCCCCGGGTTTGGCAAAGCCGGATAGTTCGGCGCCAACTGGTGTACGGCTGAAGGATCTGCTTGAGAAGGCGTCTATCTCAGAAGATCACCACGCATTGATGAGCATGGTGATTGAAAGGGTTTCGTTCGCCGAAGGCGGGTTGCATAATGCCGTCAGGAGTTTGCTGGCGGGGTTTGAGGTGCGTAAAAATGACACACCTTTTAACAATTTAGCATATAGAATGCGCCCTGTATAGATAGTAGCCCTTGAGACTCGGTAGGTTGTCGAAATCGACAGCGTGCCGAGGATCAAAATCGCAGATTTAAATTTCCGCCGTGCCGATGCAGGTGGCGGGTCGTCCGGGGGCCAGCCGGACTGATGGAGTTGCTGAACTAAAGCGGCAACTCGCTATTGCGGATGCGGACATCACGCTGGTTAACAGGTGACTTGATGAGTCGCAAGGTAAGTGTTTATGTGCGGTCACTTGGTAAGGGGGCTGAAGCCAGCTCCTTACAACATGTGCGTGAAATGCAGATAGTGCCGCTGTTGTGGAGAGCCTTCGGGCCGAACTTGCTCAAGCCAAGGAGCAGGCCAGAAGGAGTAATGCGGCAGCCTCGAGGGCGGCCGAGGAGTTAGCGGCAGAAAGGGCCGCACACTGCCGGAGCAGGGAAGAGATGGCCGAAATGGCTGTGAAGTTAAAAGATGCTACCGACCACAATGAGGCTCTTGGGAAGGAGCGCCTAGCGGGGCAAGAAGACCTGGAGAAGGCCACCGCCGAAGCCAAGGATGCCCGCTCTGCAATGCGGGCTATAAACGAAGAGCTGCGCCAGGCTGGAGAAATTGTAGCTGGCAAACCTTTGCTACCGCGCCGAAGGTTCACGGATACAAAGTATGCTCAGCTGGGCCAACTGTGGGGTCCAGAGGACCCTTATATGGACTTAGCAGCGAGTGCGGCGGATGCCGTTGTGCATTTTCGAAGCCAGAAGGATCACAAGACGGAAGAGCTGTTTTGGTCTCAATTCCATAGTCCGGAGCGTTCACTTCCGCTGACCGACCGTTTGGCCGAGTGGGCTGAGCTAAATAGGTTGTTCAGGCTTGCTATGAAGGATATAGTGACCCATGTCCGGCCGGATAGGCCCGAGCCGAAGAGTTACTTTGGCTTATTGCAGCAATTTCTTGGGGCGGTGCCGCATATCAAGGCGATGAAGCGGTCGGCCTGCATAGAGGGTGCGCGGATGGCACTCGCTCGTGTGAAGACACATTGGACAGAGATGGATGCCACCGCTGTTGCGACCCCGGGTTCGGATGATAACCGGTTACCCGCCGAGCACTATTTTGGCGAAGTGCTGCGTGGTGCTCGTGTAATAGAGTCGCAGTGCTCAAAAAATGTTACGTTCGAATGAACGTTTTTATGATGTAAAACAATATTTATGATGTAAGCGCCTTTTGTACTTGTGCGTTCAAGTAATAGAATATCTCCTATGCGGCCGTTCATGTATACGTGTGTATAACCTGAAAGATGGCAGTCGTCGGCTTCAGCCCCCACGCACAAGGTGCGGGGGTGTTCACAAAAAATAGCGCGTTTTCACACTTAATCCGACGTCTCGGTCCTGTAAAGGAGGTGGTAGCGTAGCAAACGAGGCAACCGGACTATAATGCTTTATCACTTTCACTTAGCCATGGAGTTCGAGGGTGGGGCTACGACATAGCCCCTGGGGGCACCGCGCTCTCCGAATTTGGGGTGCGTATGTGCCTGACCGGGAAACGGCCCTTCGTCAAAGCGGAGGAATTCTAAACATTCCCATGGTCGATCGAGTGGTTGACCAGTCTCTCGCTGTATCATGACAGTCAGTTTTCGGCTTTCTCTACTGAGGTGCTCGCCCAGCCGAACTGGGGCACAATCGCAGTAGTTCTCCTGGTGCCGCGTTAGCCGATGATACGGAACGTAAGGCAGAAAAACACAGGAGCCGGGCAAACCCAACATTTGACCAAAGACATGATTCGGAGGTGATGCATATAAGGCCTAACTCGAGACGCCGAACACTCCCGAAGGTGTTCGGTCTTTACAATAGCGGGCAAAACAATGCCCTAAGCCCCTTGTGTCCAGGTACGGGCAGGTTCTTCTGGCGCGGCCGATGCCAAAACGCCAGTCTCCACTCTGGTTATAATGAGAAACCAAGGGATTATAGGAACAAGAGACAGTAAGAAAGGTTTACGTAGGGTCTTAGTCTGAAAAGAGTCCTTGCAACAGGTCCCTACTGCACGTCTGCGCCTGTGTCTCCGTTGTGCCGTATCCTGGACGGGTGTGCACGCTGTTCATCTGTAAAAAGAGAGGAACTTAGTTGGAAAAGAAATCGTGCGAGAAAGTGCATAAAAAATTGAAATATAGATTAATAAAGCGGAGCCTATGCTAGCTCATTATGGATTATATGTACAAACCCTTGTGAAGGGGTGTGCAGCTAGGTAGCCCCTAGCTTATTCATTCCGGACTCGTCCAGCCGTGTCCGGGGTCTCAGGCGACCTTTTAATTAAATGATGCCACGTGGACCGGGCATTTTAAGCGTAAGAGACGCGTAATGTGGTATTGCATTAAAGCGAACGAAAGCTTCCCGTCCCAGTGATGCTTGATAGCTACTTTTAAATGGGGCGACATGAAAGGTTAGCTTTTCTCGTCAGAAGTTGTCAGGTGACCCGAACACAACTTATAGTAATAATGAACCTGTGCACCTGGCGTAAGGGCCTGGCGCCACTCCTTTAAAGGAAGTGCGGCTATGCCGAATTGTAGTGGGGTTTATCCCGACTTGCGGATTGTGTCCGGATATAGCAGGTTTAAGTCACTGCCACCGTCCATCAAAACCTGCGTGAATTGCAGTCCGTCTATTATGGGATCCGATATTAGGGCAGTCTATCCTGCATTCTGGATACTTCTGGACTAATCCAGATGGTCGAAAGTGATTGGTTTTGACATCCAATCTCGGTGTTCCGCTGGGGTGGACCGTCCGACACTTGTCTTAGCGAGTGCCTTGTTGGTTTTCCGTACTATCACATGAAGTGAGTTTACTGTTTTGACTTCTTTTGGGAAAGTCTTTTGACTTCCGGTGCTCTGCTGGTGGGGTTCGTCATCGCCCTCGCTTGGCGCATCGAGCCCCTTGTGTCCGGCGTTGAGTCTGCCGGACTGTTTAAAAACCCAACAATTTCGGTTGGTATGGTTTGCAGGCCTTCCGGAGGTACTGTGGATTTGACATATCTGATCTAGAATTTTGTTTAAATTTGATAGCTCGTCGCTGTTGTCCTTAAGAGGCAGTGTTTTATTGTTTGGCAGTGAGCTTTTGAATCCGGCGTTGACCACCGTGCCCTTTGGGCTTTTTTCTTTATTCCGGCACAGATCTTTCCTGCGCCGTGATTTTCTGTTTCCATCTCTGATCTCGGATGTACTCGGGTCGCTGGTGCTGCATCTTGCTAGCCAGCTGTCTTCTCCTGCGCAAAAGCGCGTCATGAGGCTTGTTAGCGCAGCCATTGTTCTTGGCTTCTCTTGGCCGAGGTGTCTGGCAAGCCATTCATCTCGGACGTTGTGTTTAAAAGCTGCTAAGGCTTCCGCGTCCGGACAGTCGACTATTTGGTTCTTTTTGGTAAGGAACCCGTTCTAGAATTTGCGCGCTGACTCTCCGGGCTGTTGGGTTATATGACTCAGATCGTCTGCATCCAGAGGGCGGACATAAGTCCCTTGGAAATTTGCTCTAAACGCGTCCTCAAGCTCTTCCCAACTTCCAACAGTGTTTTCTGGGAGGCTTTTGAGCCAATGCCGAGCTGGCCCTTTGAGCTTGAGGGGTAGGTATTTTATGGCGTGGAGATCATCTCCTCTAGCCATGTGTATGTGTAGTATGTAATCTTCTATCCAGACTCCTGGGTCTGTTGTGCCGTCGTATGCTTCTATGTTTATGGGTTTGAACCCTGCTGGAAATTCATGATCCAGCACCTCATCGGTAAAACATAGCGGGTGTGCGGCGCCCCTGTATTTGGGTGTGCCGCTGTCTTCGAACACTTGTCGTGTTGTGTTACTTCCTGGGGCCCTCCTTTTTGGCCCGTAGATGGACCTAGTTGGGCCGTCCGTTTTCCCAGGATCATAAGTCGGCTTGTGTGCGGTGCCGCTTGTCGCTTTTGGCCTATCATCTGGCCGTCTATCCGGCCAAGCGGCGTCTTTATTTTTTGACTGTGAGGGCTCTATGGCTTCCTCGTCAAATTCTGGGAGCAGCTTGCGCTTCGGGTAGCTCTTTGCTTGATGGCCATGGCCATATTTGTCTGCGGTCTTGAGTACTTTGCTCCACTTCATTCTGAGTATGTCTTCCGCTGTTTTGAGCTTCCGTTTTTCCTTCTTCAAACTTCTTGCAGTGGCGACGAGTCTTTTGCGAAGGTTCTTATGCTCCGGTGGTGTGTCCGGACTGTTGATTGCTCCGTGAAGGGGTTGATTATCCGGTTCGTCCTGTTCGGATGGTTGCTTGGTTGTATGTTCATTGTCCGCTGGTTTGCCCTGCTTTATCGCTGGGTCGCTAGGAATGCTGCTTTGATCGAGGCGGGACTGAGGGCGGCGTCTACGTCACCGTTTTGGTTGTTTATCGGTGGGATTATCCTCTGCCGCGTCTCGTTGTTCCTCGGTATCGCTTCCCTTCGGGGTGTCCACCATATGTATATCATGTGACGAGGTGGCCTTCCAGTGCCCTGTAGGCGCTGGTTCTTGATCGTCTCCGGCATCGTCGTCCATACCGTTGATGTCTTCGGAGTCGTAGTTTAGCACGTTGGTTAGATCGTCGACGGTGGCTATGAAGTGGGTGGTGGGTGGGCTCTGAATTTCTTCATTGTCCGCGTCCCGACCATCCCGGTCGTAGTTCGGCCAGGGCTCTCCGGATAGTGAGAGATGCTTCAGCGAATTTAAGATATCGCCGAAGGGTGAGTGCTGAAAGGTGTCCGCAGCGGTGAATTCCATGATCGGCGCCCAATCGGGTTCAACTGGCAGGGGCGCAGGAGGTTCAGAGTCCGGCAGAGAGTCCGGCACCTCGGAGTCATGAGCTTTATGTGGGACAAGGTGAGTGTTCGGCTCCATCGCCGTAGAAGTTGCAGCTCCCGAGGCAGTGTCCAGCCATCCGTCCTCGATCTGAGCGATCGGCTCCGGACTATGGGTCGGAGCGGATTCGTGTGCGGCCTCCAAGATGCTGTCCGGCGGCAGAGTTAGGTCGTGCCCATCGTGATAGCGCGGCACACTCGGCTGTGGCTCAGATCCATCGAAGATCAAGTCCCCACGGATATCGGCTGTGAAGTTTAGGCTTCCAAACCTAACCTGATGGCCAGGGGCGTAGCTTTCGATCTGCTCTAGATGGCCAAGTGAGTTGGCCCGCAGTGCGAAGCCGCCGACTACGAAGATCTGTCCGGGGAGAAAAGTCTCGCCCAGGACTGCGTCGTTGTCGATTGAAGGGGCCATCAAGCCTATCGGTGACGACACAGAGGAACTCTCAATGAAAGCACCAATGTCGGTGTCAAAACCGGTGGATCTCGGGTAGGGGGTCCCGAACTGTGCGTCTAGGCGGATGGTAACAGGAGACAGGGGACACGATGTTTTACCCAGGTTCGGGCCCTCTTGATGGAGGTAAAACCCTACGTCCTGCTTGATTGATATTGATATTGTGGATGTTTACAAGAGTGGATCTACCACGAGATCAAGGAGGCTAAACCCTAGAAGCTAGCCTATGGTATGATTGTAATGGTTGTTGTTGTGTCCTACGGACTAGAGCCATCCGGTTTATATAGACACCGGAGAGGGCTAGGGTTACATAGAGTCGGTTACAATGGTAGGAGATCTACGTATCTGTATCGCCAAGCTTGCCTTCCACGCCAAGGAAAGTCCCATCTGGACACGGGACGAAGTCTTCAATCTTGTATCTTCATAGTCTTGGAGTCCGGTCGATGATGATAGTCCGGCCGATGATAGTTCGGCTGATGATGGTAGTCCGGCTATCCGGACACCCCCTAATCCAAGACTCCCTCAACGAAGGTCGTCCCCTATGCTTTAGACATAGGCTCTACAGTATGCTATGCTGTGTACTGCACCTGAAGTGTGCCTTGCCATGAGCCATTCAAGGGGCACAAGAGTGATCCAGAAATGGATCACAGGACATCGGTCAAAGTTATCCTTAGTGACTAGTGGACTAAGGAATTTTTCTCGATTATGGAGGTGGTAAAATAGTTCGTCGTAAAGGGTTACGTTGATGCAAACTTTGACACTAATCTGGATGACTCTGAATAGTAAACCGGATTCATATAGTAGAACAGTTATTTGGAATAGTTCCAAATAGTGCGTGGTAGCTGCATCTACAAGATGACGTAGAGATTTGTAAAGCACACATGGATCTGAAAGGTTCAGACTCATTGACTAATAACCACTCTCACAAGCGAGATATGATCAAACCCCATGGGTGTTGGATTCATTACGATCACATAGTGATGTGAACTAGATTATTGACTCTAGTGCAAGTGGGAGACTGTTGGAAATATGCCCTAGAGGCAATAATAAAATGGTTATTATTATATTTCCTTGTTCATGATAATTGTCTATTGTTCATGCCATAATTGTATTAACTGGAAACCGTAATACATGTGTGAATACATAGACCATAACATGTCCCTAGTGAGCCTCTAGTTGACTAGCTCATTGATCAATAGATGGTTATGGTTTCCTGACCATGGACATTGGATGTCATTGATAACGGGATCACATCATTAGGAGAATGATGTGATGGACAAGACCCAATCCTAAGCATAGCACAAGATTGTGTAGTTCGTTTGCTAAAAGCTTTTCTAATGTCAAGTATCATTTCCTTAGACCATGAGATTGTGCAACTCCCGGATACCATAGGAATGCTTTGGGTGTGCCAAACGTCACAACGTAACTGGGTGGCTATAAAGGTGCACTACGGGTATCTCCGAAAGTGTCTGTTGGGTTGGCACGAATCGAGACTGGGATTTGTCACTCCGTGTGACGAAGAGGTATCTCTGGGCCCACTCGATAATGCATCATCATAATGAGCTCAATGTGACTAAGTAGTTAGTCACGGGATCATGCATTATGGAACGAGTAAACTGACTTGCCGGTAACGAGATTGAACGAGGTATTGGGATACCGACGATCGAATCTCGGGCAAGTAACATACCGATTGACAAAGGGAATTGTATACGGGATTGCTTGAATCCTTGACATCGTGGTTCATCCGATGAGATCATCATGGAACATGTGGGAGCCAACATGGGTATCCAGATCCCGCTGTTGGTTATTGGCCAGAGAGCTGTCTCGGTCATGTCTGCATGATTCCCGAACCCGTAGGGTCTACACACTTAAGGTTCGGTGATGCTAGAGTTGTTATGGGAATTAGTGTGCAGTTACCGAATGTTGTTCGGAGTCCCGGATGAGATCCCGGACGTCACGAAGAGTTCCGGAATGGTCCGGAGGTAAAGATTTATATATGGGAAGTCCTATTTTTGCCATCGGAAAATGTTCGGGAGTTTTTGGTATTGTACCGGGAAGGTTCTAGAAGGTTCCTGAATGGGGCCCACCTGCATAGGGGGGCCCACATGAATGTGGATAGTGGGGGCAAGGCCCCACACCCCTGGTCAAGGCGCACCAAGATCCCCCCTTAGAAGGAATAGGATCATATCCCGAAGGGATAAGATCAAGATCCCTAAAAAAGGGGGATAACACTCGGTAGGGAAGGAAATGATGGGATCTCTTTCCTCCCACCTTTGCCAACGCCCCAATTGACTTGGAGGGCAAGAAACCAGCCCCCTCCACCCCTATATATAGTGGGGAGGCGCATGGGAGCTTCAACCTTCCCCTGGCGCAGCCCTCTCCCTCCCCAACACCTCCTCCTCCGTAGTAGTGCTTGGCGAAGCTCTGCCGGAGAACTGCAAGCTCCACCACCACGACGTCGTGTTGCCGGAGCTCTCCCTCAACTTCTCCTCTCCCCTTGCTGGATCAAGAAGGAGGAGACATCCCCGGGCTGTACGTGTGTTGAACGCGGAGGCACCGTTGTTCGGTGCTTAGATCGGATTCGGCCGCGATCTGAATCGCTTAGTGAACGACTCCACCGACCGCGTTCCTGCAACGCTTCCGCATCACGATCTTCAAGGGTATGAAGATGCACTCCCCTCTCTCTCGTTGCTAGTTACTCCATAGATTGATCTTGGTGATGCGTAGAAAATTTTGAATTTTTGCTACGTTCCCCAACACATATCACCACATTGTTTTCTACTGCTGGTTCACTGGGCTGCCGTGGTTCGCACTCCTCCGGCGTGAGTAGTAGTAGTAGTAGTAGTATATACTGCATGATTCTTTGCTCCTTCTTACTTACGTACTTTGCCGACATGTGGGAGAGCTAGCATCCGGGTCGATGTGTCATGCACCAGATTAGAGTGCAGAACGGAAGGGGGGCATCACCCCGGTCGTAGCGCCAGTAATTGATGACTATAGTGAGTAGTCATATCACAAGTCTTTCCAGCAGTAATGCGCCATCAAATCGCATAGCCCGACCTTTCTAGTAGTAAGTAAGTTGAATCCGCTACTCCCTCACCCTCCTCGCTTCTCTGTCAAATCGCCTACGCGAAAACTGCCGTGTGTACTGCCCGGGAAAAGCCCTGCCCTCAACTTTTAACTACGTGAAAATAGTTCGAGCTTGTTCGTTCTATATAAATACTAGTACTGTATGTTTATTCACTCGTGGGGTTGTTCAATGAATGGAGGGCCGGGGATCACAAGTGAACAATACTAGTACTACTAGTAGTAAGTAGGAGTCATACAGTTAGTCACCTTAAATAGAGAGTTTCTTTTCTTTAATGCCACGTACACAAATTGAAACGCTTGTTGTGGAGAGAAAAAGATAATCACTCCACTATATATGTATGCAGGGGCCTGAGCGCTTGCTTTACTAGGGTTTCTCTCTTCATTCTCTCATCCTCTCCATATCTAAACAAGACAGCGGTAGCGACATTTTCTCTCTGCTCACCGCTGGTCACAGATCTGTCTGGATCCCTTCGGCCGGTGTGTGTAAAGGACTAAAAGGTGCATCGTTCATGCGGTCATCGCCGCCGAGGGAGGAAACCCACAGCTATTGGTGGTCCCGATCCTCTTCCCATGACGTTCTCTCTGACACAGCGCCGGCTCGGGAGGTCCTCCGAACCTTCTTCCTCCCTGCTGTATTGTGTGCAGATCGGACCTGCCGTCGCCGACATCCCGATGAACCTCAGGTATAAGTTCTTCAAAAGCGGCCTTGCTCTACTGCCCCAGCTCCCCACGTGTTTGCATGTGCATCTTTTACTACTTCCATTAGCTCTTCCAAATCCACCTAAAATTTTAGTATTATTAGAGGTAAAGCTACTTCATGCATTCGAATCTAGGACTTGGTTCAAACAACGAAGAAAGGGGGAAAGTCGTAGCATGAATCTAGGACTTGATTCAAAGAGGAAATAACAGGGGCAAAGTAGTAGAGACCGGATACCCAACCGGTCTGTTGGTTCAAAAGGGAAATAATGGGAAAACTTAGTACAAACTGGATAAGGAACAAATCTATTATTGGTTGAAAAAAGGATAGAAAGTGGCGGCTAGTGGACAAGTCAACAGAATATGTCTAGGATTAGATTTGCTGCCCTCACATAGTAAAAGGTCTCCAGGATTAGATTTTCTTCCCTCACATAGTAAAAGTTCTCCAGGATTAGATTTGCCGCCCTCACAAAGCATGAACTAACTCGACATCACCACTTTATGCCTCCTTGTTGGTACATTGTGCTGATGCGTCCACTTTCGCATGTCCTTATACCAACCTTTTGCTTTTGTTAATGTAAGAGCGCATGCAAAATGAAGCGATCACACTGTTACCTTAAGGACATGTCTAACCAGTGTTATTGTTAATCTAATGCCTCCAGTGATATGATGCAATTAAACTGTGTTAACAAATGGTACTCCTGTTGTTTTCCCCGGTATGATAAGTAAGTTGCTTCTTTACGCTGCTGAGTGACCTGGTGTCCCCATGGTCCCATGCCCTTAAACCAACTCTTTAGTTGCTATTGATTTACTATATCTGGTAAACAAGCAATGCCACCATTAAAGTAATCCCATATTTGACGAATGCCATAGTTGATCATAATGCTTTCGGTAACATGAAGCATTGCTGACGTTTTAAAATTTCTACTGTCCTTGCGTGATTGCCATGAACATAATTAAGATGCTTCTTTTCATTTCGTGTATGTTCGTATATACTTATTGACCAGCAACTGTTTACTTTCTATCTTTTTGTGCAGATAGGGATATCCATTTCACCTTGTTGCTATTGTGACCTTTTGGTGAACTGCACAAATCACTTTTTTTGGAATGAGTGTCTTGTGCAATTCAACTAAAATGTCACATGGGCAACATCTCTTAATTTTGGTGGAACTGCACAAAATGGTGACTGAAGTTTCCAAAATCTCCGTCAAATTCTATTGGTAATCTCGTGCAACATTTTATTAGCCTTTGCAAGATGAGTCGTCACCACAATGGCACTTTATTTTAGTGGAACTTCCCAAAAGGATAAGCAAATTATAGTTGCACCTTACATGAGCAGGACAACCAACCTTAATGTTGCTCAATTTTAGTGCAACTACTAAAGAAGAACTTGTCAGCTCACGAGAGAAAGTACTTCTTGCTAGCTGAATGATGCAATCTTTGCTTCATTTCAGGTGAATTGTAGAAAAAGGCGCATGAATTGAATCATGGAGCTGCAGGTTGACCTCATCCAAGTGGAATTGTAGCTTCACCAGATCGAGTCGTGGAGGCATAGGGCCCCTCACACCGGTCAGTACTGTCCTTTATCAACATTATTGTGCTTTGTCATGTTGTGCCAACGTTGTATTTTTAAATAAAGCTATTCTATCGCAATATTTTCTCGTTTTGGAAATGAAGTTTGCTTCAACTAGTGCCACTATTATAGTAATTTCAAGGGATGCGTCAAAGATTGACGCATCAGGAACATAGATAGAATTGGTGGCCAAAAGAAAAAGCAAATGTTTGTACAACCATCTCTACGGCTGCTAGAGTTCTAAATCCATGCTCTTTCTTATCTGTGCAAACAGGAATACTCTACTATATATGTTGTGATGGTCAAGAGCATTCACCAAGTTCTTGGGTTGTATGACACGGCTAGCCAAGATGGATTTAATCCCGATATTCACTTTATCAAAAGGCTCTAATGGGTTAGTTCTGAATCTTGCAAGCTGGGAATCAATGATATGTGTAGGCATCTTTGTTGTACTTATTATTTGAATCTTATTTGTTGGTTCTGAATCTTGGAAGCTGGTAATCAATGAGATGTGTAGGAATCTTTGTTGTACTTATTATTTGAATCTTATTTGTTGGTTCTGAATCTTGCAAGCTGGGAAACACAGCATGATGATGCTGAGGACAACAAACATAACAAACTGTTCAAACTTGGTAGTATTGTCTGTGTGAAAGTGCGGCAAATGTGCTGATCATGTGCGTCCTGAGAATAATAATTCTAATTGTTGTGCATGTTGATCCTGTGGCAGTGATAGAACAAGCCAATGCATTGCTTGTTTTAAGAATACATTTTAATTAAAGCTAATTAAAGTTAAGTAAAGTGACCACTAACACTTGTTATTACAGTACCAATACAGACCCACTCGTGAACTGGCGTGTTTCCAGAATAGGTTTCTTAATGGAGGCGTTTGAATGCGTCGAGGGTGCATGTTCTGCCGAGCGTGTAGCGGGCGAGGGAGGGGTAGTAACTGTTGTCGCCTATACACACTTAGTTTACTGTTGAATCCAGTTCCCCAAGAGCTGAAAAATGAAGTGCTGCTGCCGCCTACTCACTCGTTAACTTGAAGACTCCAATGGCGATCCGATGGGTGAGCCTGCTGGATATGGACTTCACCAAGGAGTTCACCTTTGAGTTCACCGTTAAGTCCCATGGCTGCACCTAGTTGAATGTGATGTACACCAACGATCCGGACTCGGTGAAGCTCTGCCTCGCTGAGTTCAAGCAGTACCTACAGGATGAGAAAGCACAAGATCGCAAGACTAGACCTTGTGCCCATCCATTCATCTCCTGACAGGGACCAGCGGGTCGCGGTCGCCCAGGTATGTGTGCGGGATGAGGTTCTCGTCTACCACTGCTGTAGGGCAATCAGAGGTTCTGGAGCATTCGCCTGTTTCATCGGCAGAGCCGACTGCACCTTCTCTATGGTGGAGAGAAGGAAGAACACGATGATTCGGCCATATGGTGCAACAAGCTTGTCGACATCCAAAAGCAATAAAAGATCATCGGCAACGGGAAGGAGAAGGACTCCGTGGTTGACCTCGCCGAGACCATCACCAACCCCTGCTACGCCAACATGAAAAAAGACAATGATACCAAGGACCTAAACACGTGGGAGGTACCTCTGAATCTAGCCTACATAACCTACACGGACATGGACGCATACGCATGCTACGACATGTACAAGCGGATCTTGGACATGAGGGTGTGTCTGCTTCCCGTAACCGACGAGTACACAGATAGCTGCAGCGTCATGATCAAGCATTCTAGGAAGGTCTAGATGTTGTACTTTATCTGTTTAAGCACCTTTATCATCTGAGTGTTTCATGCATTAGCCTATGTCTCGTCGGGAGACAACTGTTCGTCGAGAGGCTGACAGTCCCGGGCCCACTAGGTTCATGGCCTAGGTTTTGTTGTTTAACATGGGCAGCCCACGACATGTTTCAACGTTTTTTTGGATCAAGCAGCCTGTGAGACTCCCAACCTAGCTTGTCTATAACATCAGCAACCCAAGTTATGTTTGTTTTTTCAAGACGACGCACAGCTCAGTTCTATTTTTCTATAAGAATGCAAAACTAAACCTATGTTTTCCCTTCTATAATAGTAACAACATAAGGTTCCGTTAAAGACTGCCGTTCATCCAACCATTTTATAAACCTTCCCGCTTCCTTTATTTTTTGTTTTCATTAATCCTATATCTGAATTTTGTCCCACTTTCTTTTTCGATGTAAACTGAGTTTTCTCCCAGTACTTTTCCCTAGAACCAACTCAACTGTCCCACATCTAGCCTAAAAACTAATAATACCCCACATCCTATTAACTCATCAAATTAAAATGATATTTTATTTCGTAAATTGAAAGTTCTTACAAAATAATAATAATAATTGTTTATATATAACTTGGCAAGTTAACTCCTAGTGATTGCGTACATAAGCTTGCAAAGAATTTACTGACCAATGCAGTAATAGATGTGCAATCATGTGTTTATGTTTGTATAACATTTCTCCATCTAGCCCAACATGATATTTTCACCCAGCCCAGTAAGTCTGCGGATCTTGAGAAAAATGCAAATGGGCATTAAATTCTACCATATATACAAATGGGCTGCATAGATGCTACATCATTATTTCACCCAGCCCACCAAATGGACTAAAAAAACAAATGGACTCACTGGCATGTGGGCCAGTAGGTCGAAGCATAAGCAAGGCGTTGGATTTACATCCAATAGACGACATTCTTCTTCAATCTCTTTTCTTCTTCCCATAGTGCTGCCGGGCCCACCTGCTCCAGCCTCCGGCATCCAGCGGTGTTGTTTTGCGCGCCACGCAGCGAAACGCTACCCCGCCGATGGCCAGGCCATCTGAAAGCACAAGTGCTCCCTAGGTGGTTTTGGTAATTAATGACAACATATCTCTTGTTGGACTAACACTTTTATCTAGTATGTTTTAGATAAGTTCAACAATGGAGTGGCATGGACTAAAGGATGTGGGAACTCCTTCAAGATGCTAAGGACAAAGGATTGGATCAAGCTTCAAGCTCAGGACTCTTCATTTTACATTTTAGTGATCCAAGATCACATTGAGTCTATAGGAAAAGCCAATACTATCAAGGAGGAATGAGGTGTTGCTTAATGAGCCTCTTGCTTCAAAGTGCTTAGTGATATGCTCCAAATACCCTCAACTACTTTCCCACTTCCACACATATGTCCTAAACCTAAAGTCAAGCTCGGCCCCACTGATTCTTTATATCCGGCGCCACCGAGTTTGGATGTCTTAGCCACTGCCACAAACCCTAGGCAAATCTGTCTCACCGATAGGGATCTCGGTCTCACCGAGATGGGATTGTAATCTCTCTGTGTATGTCCATTATCAAAATCGGTCTCACCGAGTTTGAGCAATCGGTACTACCGAGATTACAATGCAAACTCTCTGGTTAACTTATTATCAAAATTGGTCCCACCGATTTTGATAATCGGTCAAACCGAGTTTGCCTGACCAACTCTCTGGAAAGCTTATTACCAAAATTGGTTCCACCGAGTTTGTGTAATCGGTCTTACCGAGATTACGTTATGCCCTAACCCTAACCGAATCGGTCCCGTCGAGTTGCATTTTGGTCCCACCAAAAACCCTAACGGTCACATTATTTGCTAAATCGGTCTGACCGAGTTTAACGATTCGGTCCCACTGAGTTTGGTAGATTGTGTGTAACGGTTAGATTTTGTGTGGAGGCTATATATACCCCTCCACCTCCTCTTCATTCGTGGAGAGAGCCATCAGACTGAACCTACACTTCCAGCATCCTATTTCTGAGAGAGAACTACCTACTCATGTGTTGAGGACAAGATATTCCATTCCTACCATATGAATCTTGATCTCTAGCCTTCCCCAAGTTGCTTTCCACTCAAACCCTCTTTCCACCAGATCCAAATCCTATGAGAGAAAGTTGAGTGTTGGGGAGATTATCATTTGAAGCACAAGAGCAAGGAGTTCATCATCAACGCACCATTTGTTACTTCTTGGAGAGTGGTGTCTCCTAGATTGGCTAGGTGTCACTTGGGAGCCTCCGACAAAGATTGTGGAGTTGAACCAAGGAGTTTGTAAGGGCAAGGAGATCGCCTACTTAGTGAAGATCTATCGCTAGTGAGGCAAGTCCATCGTGGGCGACGGCCATGGTGGGATAGACAAGGTTGCTTCTTCATGGACCCTTCGTGGGTGGAGCCCTCCGTGGACTCACGTAACCGTTACCCTTCGTGGGTTGAAATCTCCATCAACGTGGATGTACGATAGCACCACCTATCGGAACCACGCCAAAAACATCCGTGTCTCCAATTGCGTTTGAATCCTCCAAACCCTTCCCTTTACTTTCTTGCAAGTTGCATGCTTTAATTTCCGCTGCCTATATACTCTTTGCATGCTTGCTTGATATGTGTTGTGAATGTTAAACTTGTGCCTAAACTCCACTCAAACTTTAAAGAAACTTAAAAACTGCAACTTTGGTACTTAGTGTCTAATCACCCCCCCTCTAGACACCTCTTCTCAAGGTCCTACAAGTGGTATCAGAGCATTGGTCTCCATTGCCTTGGTTTAATCACCATTGGAGGAAGATGGATGAGTCTACTTTGGGGAGTCTTATACATAGAGTGCCTATTCTTGATGGAGAGTATTTTCATGAGTGGAAAAATGAGATGCTTGTTATTTTCAATCAATATTATTTTAACAAGTACATTGCTAGCCCTTCTGCACCTTATGTTGATCCTATGCATCCAACCCATGATGAGTCAATTGACATGGTTAGGAATCTTAGAACTGCCGAACTTATCATTAGAGGATTGCCTAGAAACTTGATTGGATGTTTGCCTACTTTTAAGTGTGCCTACACCATATGGAAATTTCTTGAGGAACGATTTCCAGATTATTCGTTGAAAAATCTAGATGAAATTCTCCATAAGTCTATTGCTTTGAGTAAAATGAATACTAGTGATCCTATGTTTGGTGATCGTCTATTTGAGCTTACAAACCTAATGCGTGCCAAAGGAAATGTTGGTATTATTAGTGGCATTATTTCCGAAGCCATAAGAATTCATAGACAAGATTATTGTCAAACTCATTCTAATGAATCACCCTCTCTAGGATTTGATCCACCACATGACGATGTTGAACATGGATACTATGATGAGGATGATGATAGTGACTTCGATCTTGATGATGCAATGAGACATTTTGGTCTTATGGCAAACCTTCGGGGATATATGTCAGGAGGAAAGGAATGGGTCCTTGACAGTGGATGTACCGATCACATGACCGGAGATAAAGACATGTTTTGTGAGCTTGCTGATAATGATAGTCCTCAAAAGTATGTCACTTTCGGTGACAACTCAAAGGGTAAGGTGGTTGGCCTCGGTAAGGTGGCCATCTCACATGATAGCTCCATACAAAATGTCATGCTCGTTGAATCTCTTGGGTACAACTTACTTTCAGTATCTAGACTTGCTGATTTCGGTTTCAATGTCCTATTTACTGAAGTAGATTGCCAAGTGTTTCGTCGAGACAATCATAAAATGGTCTTTACCGGTATACGTAGAGGTCATCTTTACATTGTTGATTTCACTAAAAAGGCTCAACCTAAAACTTGCTTCATTGCTAAATCCTCAAAAGGTTGGTTATGGCATAGACGACTAGGTCACATTGGCATGAGAAACCTTGACAAGCTTATTAAGGGGAATCATATCCTTGGAGTTAATGATGTCATATTTTATAAGGATAGACTTTGCAGTGCTTGTCAAGCAGGTAAACAGGTTGGAGGAAGGCATCCCGTGAAGAACATCATGACCATGAAGAGTCCACTCGAGCTACTTCACATGGATCTCTTTGGTCCCAACTCTTACAAGAGTCTCGGTGGAAATTCTTTTGGTCTAGTTATAGTTGATGATTTTTCCAGATTTACGTGGGTGTTCTTTCTCGATGATAAATCGCAGGTCCAAAAGATCTTCAAAAACTTCGCTAGGAAGGCCCAAAACCAATTTGAAGTGAAGATCAAGAAGGTTCGCAGCGACAACGGAACGGAGTTCAAGAACGCAAATGTGGACACCTTTCTGACGAAGAAGGGATTTCACACGAGTTCTCGGCTACGTACACACCTCAACAAAATGGAGTTGTTGAGAGGAAGAACCGGACGCTCATCGAAATGGCGAGAACGATGCTTGATGAGTACAAGACACCGAAGCACTTTTGGGCAGAAGCGGTTGAGACAGCTTGTCATGCAACAAATCGCTTTTATCTTCACATGCTACTCGGCAAGACGACATACGAGCTACTCACCGTAACAAACCCCAAGTTGGATACTTTCGAGTATTCGGCTCAAAGTGCTACATTATTGATAAGCATCGTCGTTCTAAATTTGCTCCTAAGTCTCATGAAGGTTTCATACTAGGTTATGGCTCAAACTCTCACACCTACCATGTCTACAACAATTTCACCCGAAAGGTTGAAGAGACAGTAGATGTGAAGTTTGATGAATCTAACGGCTCGCAAGTAGAGCAATTGCCAATTGATGTAGGAGACAAAGATCCTTCGGAAGCAATCCAAGACTTGTCTATTGGCAAGGTCCGTCCAACGGAGGTGAAGTAGAGTACCTCATCCGTCCAAGTGGAAGCTTCCACTTCACGACAAGGTGAACCAAGAGTTGATACGGAAGCATCCACAAGTGGGACACACCAAGATGAAGAAAACGAGGAAGTGCATCAAGATGAACGTTAACAACCTCCTTCTCCACCACGACAAGAGAACGACAATGCCAACAATGAAGAAGGCCAAGAAGAAGAACATGATGAAGAAGATGTTCAACGAAGACCCAAGCAAAAGCTTTCACAAGTTCGAGCAAGAATTGCTAAAGACCATCCCGTAGAGCAAATCTACAATGATATTCAAACCGGGAGAATCACTCGCTCTAAAACTCATTTAGCTAACTTTTGTGAAAACTATTCTTTCATCTCTAGCATTGAACCTATGAAGGTCGAAGAAGCATTGGAAGATCCGGATTGGATAAATGCTATGCATGAAGAGCTACACAACTTCGAGAGGAACCAAGTTTGGACATTGGTTGAGAAGCCCGACAACAACCACAACATCATCGGTACCAAATGGGTGTTTCGCAACAAGCAAGATGAAGATGGACAAGTAGTTCGCAAAAAAGCACGTCTCGTCGACCAAGTCTACACACAAGTCGAAGGTATTGACTATGGTGAGACTTACGCCCCCGTTGCTAGACTTGAGTCCATTCGCATCTTACTTGCCTATGCTAATCACCATGATATCACCTTGTACCAAATGGACATTAAAAGTTCTTTTCTAAATGGTGAAATAGAGGAGGAAGTTTATGTTAAACAACCTCCCGGCTTTGTCAATCCTAAGAAACCCAATCATGTTTACAAACTTCACAAAGCTCTTTATGGACCTAAACAAGCTCCTAGAGCATGGTATAAATGCTTGACCAAGTTTCTTATTGAAAAAGGCTTTGAAATTGGGAAAATTGATTCTACTCTTTTTACTAAAAGGGTTAATGGTGAACTCTTTGTGTGCCAAATTTATGTTGATGATATTATATTTGGTTCAACTAACCCTCATTTTAGTGAAAAGTTTGGGAAGCTAATGTCAGAGAATTTTGAGATGTCTATGATGAGTGAACTCAAATTCTTTCTTGGTTTGCAAATCAAGCAAACTAAGGAAGGTACTTTTGTCTCGCAAACAAATTACACCAAGGACTTATTCAAGAAGTTCAATATGCAAGAATGCAAAGGTATGACTACACCCATGCCTACTAGTGGACATCTTGACCTAACCAAAGATGGTGAACCGGTTGATCAAAAGGTTTATCGCTCTATGATTGGTTCATTGTTATATCTATGTGCTTCACGTCCCGATATTATGCTAAGTGTGGGCATGTGTGCACGATATCAAGCTGCTCCTAAAGAATGTCATCTTAAGGCCGTGAAAAGGATAGTGAGATACTTAATCCATACACCAAATTTTGGCATTTGGTATACTAAGAGGGCCTCTTTCGATCTTGTTGGCTATTCCGACTCGGACTATGCCGGAGACAAGGTTGATAGAAAGTCCACTTTGGGTACTTATCAATTTCTTGGTAGATCTCTTGTGTCTTGGTCCTCCAAGAAACAAAACTCGGTATCCTTATCCACCGCCGAAGCTGAATATATTGCCGCTGGTTCATGTTGTGCTCAATTACTTTGGATGACCCAAACTCTTAAAGATTATGGGATATATGTGAGACATGTTCCATTGCTTTGTGATAATGAAAGTGCTATCAAAATTGGTCATAATCCCATGCAACATTCTCTAACTAAGCATATTGAAGTTCGTCATCATTTCATTCGAGATCATGTTGCTAAGGGTGACATTGATCTTAAGCATGTTCGCACCGAAAAGCAATTAGCGGATATATTCACTAAACCTCTTGATGAGAAAGTGTTTTGTAGGTTAAGAGGAGAATTGAACATCATTGATGCTTCAAACTTGGAGTAGAAACTTCATTGGATACATGCAAGACATGAGCTTATGACTAATCCTTGATATTTCTCTTATGATGAAAATCTTATGTCTTGGATATATTTGTATCTTGCATGTTATCTAACCCTTGTAGGTACTTGGTTGAATCAAACTCCATGAGATTGTAACCTACTCACATCTTGAGCAATCTCTACATCACCAAGTCTCTATACAAAGGTGGTTGAAGACAAGGAAGCACGAAACCATTCAAACATATCCTTTGACAAATTCTATGTTGAGTTTCATGATTGTCATTTTTGGATATACAAGTGCTCTTCCTTGCAAGAACTAACCCATGTAGGTAGATGGACTCAAATTCCAAGTGGTGCTCCAAATTCTTTGACGAGCTACATCAACCTTGAGCAACCCACGCAAGTTCAACTACATGGACAACACCACCAACCAAGGTATGTTATTCAATCTTAGAGAAGCTTTACTCCAAGACATGAGTTAAAGCAACTCGACAAGATGTGAATACATCAAGATGCTTAAACGAAAAATGGTAACCCCATTTTGAGCTTAAACGATGAGAATGACCTATGATCAAGTGATCTCACTTGACTCCTAAGTCAATATACTCTAACATAGGTGACTTTGTCGCCGACCATTTCTAGATGAAGTTCCCCTGTGTTCTTTTCCGAGTTTTTGCATTTGTCTCATGCATATGTGTTTCCCCTTTCAAAAAAAAACTTCATCTAGATTTCTTTCTGTTTTCTCTGCATTTTCTGCATCTAATTCCTTGCATATCTTTCAGTTAATTCCTTGCAAATCTTTGTGAGATCTTACTAGTCTAGTGAGCTGAGGTGACAAGTGTTTTCTATGCGATGAACTCGGTTACACCATTTGTTATTTTCGGTCCAACCGAATCTTTTCGGTACGGCCGAAGCATACCACTTGGTGCCACTAATTTCATAACAGGAAAAACTCTTTTCCACATATTATGTGCTTCTTCTGATGCAGCTCCACTCAATGAATCTTGTCCTCTACAAGCATCACATTTTCATCATTGCTTTGTTCTGTGTCTCAAGGACCAAACCCATTCGACGGACTCCAGAAGACCCTTCTTGGAAATTGATGTCAAAGGGGGAGAGAAAGAACATCAAAGCTTATCATTTGGAGATAGAGCGAGAGCATCAAAACTTATCACCTTTCTTATTAAGGGAGAGAGAGACCTTATAGGTGGAGAGACCCTCAAAAGACGAGAGAGATCTCCAAGGGGAGAGGATACTTAAGTAGAAAGTATTTCTTAAGGATCCCAGATGCTTGGTGTTCAAGAGGAGAGATGCCACATGTCTTCTTGAGGGGAAAGACATGTTCATATGTGCTTATTGGCATTAGTTTGCATTAGCTCTGTTCATTTATATCTTTCAGCTCTGATTTTCTGTTCCCTATCTTCTCCCAGTATCCTATGCTAGATTCAGGGGGAGCAAGACATCTAAGGGAAAGAAATCATTCAAATTCATTGCATATCTTTACTCTTGGGGACATGTCTAATCCAATGTAGTACTTAGTACTCACTCTCTACATGTCATCCCAGTCTTGGTATTCTTGTGGTTTCTTCTGTTTGCTCTGGCTAGTAGATGTATCTGTGTTATCTAACCTTGTTTACGCAGGTTCATTCCATCCTAAGCCAACTCAAGACTACAAGGTAAGTATATGCATCACAATCATGTGTATGAGGAATTCTTGCTGATGTACATACTGTTTGCAAGAAGGACTCTTGGGCATGAAGGTATTTCCTTTAATACTTTTTGCTCTGATGCATATGGCCAAGATACATGTAACACATTGCCTGCTCTATCATGGTTATGCTATCACATGCTTTTGTAGTTCATGTTCACATGATTGCATACATGTAGGGGGAGCCTATGCTTGTTACATGTCTCTCCAAAGCTTTACTTGCTATTCTTTATATCTTTATCTAAAGCTTTGATGTATGTTGTCATCAATTACCAAAAGGGGGGAGATTGAAAGCACAAGTGCTCCCTAGGTGGTTTTGGTAATTAATGTCAACATATCTCTTGTTGGACTAACACTTTTATCTAGTATGTTTCAGATAAGTTCCACAATGGAGTGGCATGGACTAAAGGATGTTGGAACTCCTTCAAGATGCTAAGGACAAAGGATTGGCTCAAGCTTCAAGCTCAAGACTCTTCATCTTACATTTTAGTGATCCAAGATCACATTGAGTCTATAGGAAAAGCCAATACTATCAAGGAGGAATGAGGTGTTGCTTAATGAGCCTCTTGCTTCAAAGTGCTTAGTGATATGCTCCAAATACCCTCAACTACTTTCCCACTTCCACACATATGTCCTAAACCTAAAGTCAAACTCGGCCCCACTGATTCTTTCTATCCGGCGCCACCGAGTTTGGATGTCTTAGCCACTGCCGCAAACCCTAGGCAAATTGGTCTCACCGATAGGGATCTTGGTCTCACCGAGATGGGATTGTAATTTCTCTGTGTATGTCCATTATCAAAATCGGTCTCACCGAGTTTGAGCAATCGGTACTACCGAGATTACAATGCAAACTCTCTGGTTAACTTATTATCAAAATCGGTCCCACCGATTTTGATAATTGGTCAAACCGAGTTTGCCCGACCAACTCTCTCGAAAGCTTATTACCAAAATTGGTCCCACCGAGTTTGTGTAATCGGTCTTACCGAGATTACGTTATGCCCTAACCCTAACCGAATCGGTCCCACCGAGTTGCATTCCGGTCCCACCGAAAACCTAACGGTCACATTATTTGCTAAATCGGTCTGACCGAGTTTAACGGTTCGGTCCCACCGAGTTCGGTAGATTGTGTGTAACGGTTAGATTTTGTGTGGAGGCTATATATCCCCCTCCAGCTCCTCTTCATTCGTGGAGAGAGCCATCAGACTGAACCTACACTTCCAGCATCCTATTTTTGAGAGAGAACTACCTACTCATGTGTTGAGGCCAAGATATTCCATTCCTACCATATGAATCTTGATCTCTAGCCTTCCCCAAGTTGCTTTCCACTCAAACCTCTTTCTACCAGATCCAAATCCTATGAGAGAAAGTTGAGTGTTGGGGAGACTATCATTTGAAGCACAAGAGCAAGGAGTTCATCATCAACGCACCATTTGTTACTTCTTGGAGAGTGGTGTCTCCTAGATTGGCTAGGTGTCACTTGGGAGCCTCCGACAAAGATTGTGGAGTTGAACAAGGAGTTTGTAAGGGCAAGGAGATCGCCTACTTCGTGAAGATCTACCGCTAGTGAGGCAAGTCCTTCGTGGGCGACGGCATGGTGGGATAGACAAGTTTGCTTCTTCATGGACCCTTCGTGGGTGGAGCCCTCCGTGGACTCGCGCAACCATCACCCTTCGTGGGTTGAAGTCTCCATCAACGTGGATGTAGGATAGCACCACCTATCGGAACCACGCCAAAAACATTCGTGTCTCCAATTGCGTTTGAATCCTCCAAACCCTTCCCTTTACTTTCTTGCAAGTTGCATGCTTTAATTTCCGCTGGTATATACTATTTGCATGCTTGCTTGATATGTGTTGTGAATGTTAAACTTGTGCCTAAACTCCACTCAGACTTTAAAGAAACTTAAAAACTACAACTTTGGTACTTAGTGTCTAATCACCCCCCCTCTAGACACCTCTTCTCAAGGTCCTACACCATCCCTCCACTCCGCACCTCCTGTTATTCTCCACCGAGTGTAGGCCCACCCCACACCAAAACCATTCAAGTTTCCCACTCCTCTCCGTTTGCGACTCCACTGTCGCGTCTTCCCCATCTCCGGGTTGTTCCAGTCTAGGGCCTCGCCATCGTCCATCGCCTTGCTGTGCTCGCGCGGTGTGGTCAACAAAGGAGAGTCTTCGGAAGTGGACTGTACGTGAGAGCCTTATGGCTGGGACCCATGAGGTCCATGGTCGCACGCAAGGGAAGTTCCTCCTTATTAAGCTGTTTCCTCCCCCTGACAACTGGGACCCACCGGCTGTATCTTTGCACGGAAGGAAGTGCCTCCTTGTTATGAGAAAAAATCGATTCCTCCCAATGACAGCTGGGACCCGGTAGATTTGGTGGCTGAATTGTGGGCCTACTAAGCAGACGTATACGTAGGGTTTTGTCAACTTAATCAACAAATGATTCTAGCAGCTGGACCGCTGGATGTTAATCCAATAGCCGTGCTCCTTCTTCAACCTCTGTTCTTGCTCCTGTCTCCCGTGGGCGGCAATGCTGTTGTGCAACCGAACCAGTCGAGTTTCCCACTCCTCTCCATCTGCTACTCCACTACCGCGTCTTCCCATCTCCAGGTCGTTTCAGTCTGGGGCCTCGTCGTCATCCACCAGCCTTGGTGCGCTCGGCACGATGTGGTCAACATGGTCCACAAAGGAGAGTCATCGGAAGATGACTATATGTGAGAGGATGACAGTGGGGACGCACCACGCCCATGGACGCATGCATGCAACCGCATCCTTTTTACCCTGAAAAATAATGTTTCCTCCCCCTGACTGTTGGGACCCACCAGCTACATCTTCGCACGCAAGGAAGTGCGTCCATATTACGAGCAAAGATGATTCTCCCCCTGACTGCTGGGACCCACCAGCTACATCTTCGCATGCAAGGAAGTGCCTGACAGTCGGGACCCACCTGATCGAAGCGTATGTAGCGTTGTCATTCTGGTCGCGAACGTGTACGTACATACTGGTCGATGTAGAGGGGCGCACGTAGCATGTACATATACGTACAACGGCCAGGGTGCAAGAAAGTAAATACGTCCACGTACATACATACGGGCGGGGTCTCGAATGCCTACTCAAGCATACGTACAGCGAGGGCTCATGTACAAGGCTGGGTCGGAACAGAGAAACTGCGTCATCGTCGTGCTCATGGGGAGGCAACAGAATGCGTCGTGTTCATCGGGAGGCAACGGAATGCGTGTTGTTCATCAGGAGCCAACCTATAACGCCCCGGATTCGATGCGCCAGGTGTCTGCCAGTTATTCACCGTCGTTGCCATGTCATTTGCTTGCGTGTTGCATTTTGTCATGTCATCATGTGCATTGCATTGCATACGCGTTCGTCTCATGCATCCGAGCATTTTCCCCGTTGTCCGTTTTGCAATCTGGCACTCCTGTGCCCTCCGGCGTTCCCCTTTTGTCTCTCGTTGTGAGCGGGTGTTAAACATTCTCGGAATGGACCGAGTCTTGCCAAGCGGCCTTGATATACCACCGGTAGACCGCCTGTCAAGTTTCGTGCCATTTGGAGTCCGTTTGATACTCCAATGGTTAACTGCGTAGCCCAAAACCCCCCTTTCTCTTTACAGACTAACACCCTTCCAAAATGGCCCAAAACCCATCTAACTCCCCTCCATGCTCTCGGTCGTTCGATCACGATCGTGTGGGCGAAAACTGCTCCTCATTTGGACTCTCCTAGTTCCCAGAATCAATAAATTAGTCCCCCCTCCGAAATTCGCGGATAAACCCTAGCTTCTTCCTCCCTCCGCGCCGCCGGACGTGTCCGTCCCGAGCCGGACATGTCCGCCGCCGCTCCCCGCGCCTATCCGGAGCCGCCACGTGGCGC